>NW_006800044.1:555063-606416 GCF_000485575.1 Poecilia formosa
TATACTTGTATATTTTGAAGACATATCTCTTATGTTAGTAATTTGTTTTTTTAGTTTTTGTAGGCCAAAACTAAATAATTATGTCAGTAAAAATAAGTACTTCGTAGCAAAGCATAGAGACGATGCTTCGCTGCTCTATGTCATTCAATGCTGCGCTGATAGTGCAAGTGGCAGTCAAACAAATAAAAACACATAAGAATGCAAAAAATAAAAATCTGAAGATAATAAACATAAAAATATTTAACCAAACTGCACAAATTTGCATGATATTGGTGAGACGGAACCTCCTGTGTGACTGCGACTGTACAAACGAAGTGTTGCTGCCAGCACATCGGCACGTAAACACACTGCATCTGCTTGGACCATGTGCCTCGGTTCTTCAACATACAGCCCGGCAGCAGCTTGTAAAATGTGACAAATGATGGGTGGGCTCCCCTGCTCTGAATCCTTTGCTCTTGGCTTGCTCGCCAGGGCCGATAGATTGCATCATTACAGAGGATGAAGTCATACTGCAACATAAGGGAGGAACAGGTGCTGAAAATTTAATTAGCACAGGAAGATAGATGCTGGTGGAACATGCAAATGTAGCTCCCTGACCCAAACTCAATTCTGACTGACGCGAACATTTACGTTCAGCTTGCGGCAGATCGCACCGCTTTGCTTTTCTTTAACGCTCAGCGTGGCAGCATCGTTTCCTCGACAAGACGAATATCTGTAAAAATGTCGGCGGCCGTCTTTGGGTACGAACCATCTGTTCCATAATGACTGGTGCGGAGTGTTTTTGTCATCGTCGAGCAGAGGATTAGTCAGTGGTGCATCTTGAGGAGCCTAGCAGAGAAACAGGGGAACTGAGGGAGGCAAAGAAAAGGGTTGAGGAGGTTGAAATCCAATCGATGTGTCTCCCCATATATCACCGGGTTGTTATTAATGATGCAGTCTTCCCTGCAGTGGGAGCTGTCAGGGTACTGAGCTGTCAGCCTATTCAGCCTCATCAGCACTACGGCATGATCTGTGGAGCACAAGATTGTTGGGCAGCACCACTGTAGTAGCCCCAGCCTCTTCTGTGCATGGTGACTGTACACTCCAGAGATCTGTACAGGTCCTGTCCATTGCAAAAAAAAAACACACAAAAAAAACACTATTTACATGCACATGATCTAACCAAAAAGAATCACATTAATATTTTCTCACCCTTTCACACTGTAGTTTTAGACATGTCTTGATCCAAATAATTCAACGGCAGTGATAATTTATAAAACATGTCAAATTCTGTGTCAAGTATTCCAAGTTCAGAGATTTTAATTTTTCGGGTTCCACCTTTGCCCATGCTCCATCCCACCGTCCATGTTGACAAGTGATTGGCTTGGTGGTTTTATTTAATCCCTCCTCAGACACACAGACATAGAAAACAACAAATGCATCATCTCCCCGGTGAAGATAAAAGTGTGATTCTCATAAAAAATTTTCTGGGCGCAAATCCAACTCTGTCTCTGCCAGGTAGCTTCTGCCCTTGATGCTGTGGTGTTTGAAAGTGTGCAAACGTCTCAGTCAAACTCCAGTTTTTGTGCCCAACTCTTTTTTTTTTTTTAAAGTGTGGAGATTGGCTGTACAGGTGAGTTTGTTCACAGATGCTCCAGGAGCACACGTCTAGATTTTTCTTCTGTTAAATTTGGTGTTTTCAATTAAAAACCTCCCGTGGGGAAAGTTTTGTTTTTCACAAGTTATGAAGACGTTTAGTTAGAGATGTTCAGAGAAATCGTTAACCAGAATTAATGGTTTGTCAGAAGCTAGAAAATGTAACGTTTTCTGATCAGTGAACCGACACGCTACGGCGCTCTGAATGAAGAAGGCATGAAGCTGTTTTCATTACTATACTTACCTTTTTAGATTGAGCTCAGCCGAAGCACAGAGGTGCAAGAAGACACTCAAGAAGGAAAAATGTCATTTCTCTTCCACATCAACAGTATTTGGTTCATTCAAGATGTGAGAGAATAACAGAGAGTAAAACATTCAGAAGATCCCAGGACGTTTGAACAGAGTTCAGTAAAGTGCTAAGTGCACTAAATTACATGACTGCACTAATTGCTAATATCAGAGTTTATTTTTGCCTGTTTTAAAATACTAGCAAGAATTCTGTTTTATGGTGTCAACACTGTCACACAGCAGTGTGAGGCTGCTTCTGCTCCTCATTTATTTAATGACTGGTTGAAATAAAAATAAAAAATCTTCTTTTATTATCACAACCATTATATCACTTATGTGTGAGGAAAACAATATTCACTTTAATTTTAATGAATTAATTAGTGCAGTCTCAATGTGACTGTGTGTATCTACATCATTCAAAACATATTTTTAGTTCTTAAAATTTAAAAATGTAAACCTAGAAATGAAATTAAAATCGGCTTCAGAAAAACAGAGGTCGGAAATGGGTCGCAAAATCCTGACCTGTGCATCCTGAGCCTTGTGTTTTTCTTTGTTTCTAGTTTGGGTTCTCCTTTCACAGCTGGACTTTATTCCTTATTTGAAATGTATTTTTTTAATCGTATGATGTCATTAACACTGAATTAGACAGACATTAGCTAACTGAGAGCTCTACAGCATTGCACTTCTGCTTCTTTTACTAAGTGGAGATCCACAATCTGGTCAGTCTCCTTCCAGCAGCGTTTAAGAAAGAAGTTTCAAAATTTAACAAAATACATTTCAATCCTATGACTACTTACAATTTAAAGCAAAGGTTCCCAGACGCCACATCGCCCATCACTGAGCTAAAGTATTTTCTATTAGATACTGTGTTATCAGAGGTGATCACAACATGGGGCAGCTATAATCTCATTCTCAATCTGGCTTGAGACCTCCAGTCTAGCCTCGCAGAACTGGGCTGGAGGTCTGGGTCTCGGGCTCCTGATGGACCGCTATTGATTCAGGAGAAAGGTGGCGATACAGTTGCAGTCGCTCAGCATTGATTTTCTGCAAGTGCAGTAGTGGAGAGCTGGCAGAATGAGAGAGCTGGAGCTGCCGTGTTATCTTCTCAGATATCAGGAAGTTCGTTTATTTATTTTTTTTATTTATTTGTCTTTGTGGCACTGACCTTTTCTGATGCAGAGGTACGTCTGTGGAGGAACTGGCTCAGCAGGGCCGACGATTTGAGCAGCGTCATCCCATGTCTGTCCTAAAAAAATAAAAATAAAAAAAAGGAAAAACAGCACAATTAAATAATTGAAAACAGTGATTTTAATTATGCATTTTGAGGCATGTGGTGATAAAAGGTCTACATTATGGTTGTGCTTTCTGAATGCAGAATTAAGCTCAAAGGAGAAGACGACAAAATGTATATGGCTAAGAGGTGGCACGATCGTATCTCTGCCTTCCAACCCGATGCGTTACCTGCAGTACGAACTTAATGGAAACGGAAGGAAAACATCTAAAAGTGTTTTACGCTTCTTTTAGAAATATATAATATATATATATAGATTTTTCCCCAAAGCAATCAGTCATCCACAAATTAACAAGAAAGTTGATTACATTGTGTCGCACAAGCAAAATGGAGCAAAAATCTTCCTCTGGTCATGAAATATTGAACGTTGTGTAATGCGTGATAGACGCAGACAGCACACTGTGCTCGTGTTTCAATTCAGCGTGTGGCCCGGAGATCCAATTCAACCAAGCCAATAACAAACCCAATCTGTCAAGAATCGGTGCGAATGACGAAGATGACCCAGATGCAGAACACGCTGGAGACGCGGCTGTGACTGAGTACTCCAATAAGCGAGACGAGGAGCTGAACAAACATGCAGCATAACGCAAACGGTGATCAGCAAACCCCAGGCTAGCCATGTAGGCCGAGAAACTGATGGCAAATGTAAAACTGGTGAGCAACCATTGGCATTAACCTCGTAGCACGAATAGGAAACCATTTTAACCACGTGATCATGTTAGAAAGTGAAGATAATACAGCCTGAATTTATGAATTTAAAACAGAAGCTGTGCAAAAACATTACTTCGAGTAAACAAGGGTTGAAAAAGCAAGTGACTACATATATTTTATGTTTTCTGTTATGATTTAAATCAATAAATTCATTTGTGTGGCTTTGCACGCATTCAGTTACTGTATGCAGATAATCTTTGGAATGTAAACACCGAGCATGAGCCGGTCACCGATCACAAGATAAACTAAGGATTTAAAAATCAAAATTGGACAGCATGGAAAGATTCCCATTCGCAAAACACGGTGACAATGGCAGCGTGTAAACTAAGGGAGCAACATGATCTTCAGTTGCTAAATTTAGCAAAACATCTTATGTTTTGCTAAATTTGAATTTAAAATTGAATTTGTAATGGTTTTTCTTGTCAAAGTCCAAACAGAAGTAAAGAAATTTTCAGAAATGTGTAGCAGAAATGTAAAAATCAATATGTTACATTATTTTAGCAATTACTTCTCTTGCTATTTAAATAAAAATCGTATTGTAGACTTCCCTTAACATTGCATTAATACTGTAAAACCAGGACATTTTATTTTGTTCATACTGTATGTGCAACTTTTTTTTTTTTCAGCGCTGATTTTAATCACCATCCACCTGTAACTGACCGTTTTATATATCTACACATGTTTTTATGAGCTGGTTTGTTTTTTTTTTTTGTTTGTTTTTTTTGATGGTGTGCTTCTTTTAGGCAGTGATTTTGACTCGAGAACACTGGGGGTCATAAATTACTGAAAAATAACAAAACTAGCCACAAGCCTGGAGCTGCAGAATGGATGAAAGATGGCGTAGCTTAAAAACAGCAGGAGGATAGAAGAACATGAAGGGGATAAAAGTCATTTTTCTTTTTCAAAGCAGAGGAAGTAAACTTTGCTGTACAGCTTGCAACCCTGCTAGGAGTTCAAAAAAAAAAAAAATGAAATCAACAAAAACATTGCAAACATCCGCCTTTGTAAGTGTGACAAAAGCGATATGCAACCTTAAACCCCAAAATCCTCGACGTGCTTTTGGAAACGGTGGAACGTTTTTTTTTGTTTGTTTGTTTTAAAGCAGATCCGTAGTTTACAAACGGAAAAATCTGCTAAGGCATGCAGAAACACAAACTCCTTTTAGTTTAATTAGAATGCACAGACTGCTGAGGGCTTATTGTATTTATTGTACATTTACTCGCAGGATTTTAAATATTTATTTTATCCCGTATAAATTTTAATTAGGACTTCAAACACTTTAGCTCTGTTCGGCCCAAGCAGGCCTTTTCCTTTGATCACACGTCACTCTCCCCTACTTCTTCTCCCAGATTTCTTCCCCGCGGGATGCTTGCTTCTAATTGGCACCGCGTCGCTCGTCTCGTCTGTCGTCAGTAGGTCTATCTGGCTGTCTGTCAGCGCAGATGAAAAGGACACGAGCCGAACGCCGGCTCCGGGCGATACGGGGATGACTTTTTTTTTTTTTTTTTTTTTGTGGGGGTAAATTTCAGGGTTGGACGGTTAACAATGTAACGTGTTCTCCAACATGAATCCTGCTGCAACCACAGAAACTCACCCCGATATTCCCAAATGTGTTTTTTTTGTTTGACATGTATTCTTTGCATCAAAAGAAACATGGAATATGTCTTATTGTCATGATGCCTAAGGGCTCTATGGAAACGGTTTTGTCTGTTGGCGAAGAGCAAGTCCTTGTGTGTTGTGTTTAAAGAGCCGCCGGGCCCCTCCCTTCCTTTATTCCTCCCCTGGCTCCCTCTGTCTCTGCACTGTGTGTTAATGTAGTGAAGTGGCGCGTCGGTCAATGAGCTTGTATTAACACCTGACTCCCAGACCTAGCCGGTGTTTGTTCCTCTGTGTGGGCTCCCCTGAGCCCTCCCCCAGGCAAAGGCAACATCTCCTAGGATCAATACCAGCTTTCTACAAGGCCAGGGAAGGAAATCAGGCCGAAGGGGTGGATGGGAGCAGAGCTTTAAAGTGCATCTGCACCATTTACTGATTGGACACTGATATGAGTTCTGAGTTTCTGACCTGCTAATCGCTGATCAAGACCAATCAAGCTAAAAAATAAAAAAATAATAATAATTAATTAAACCCCTGTCAACATCTCTGTTTTTAATTCTGGTTTAATTTTTTATTTGTTTTTGCCATTGATTAGCACTGTTATGCATAGATACTTACCTTAAATCTTAGATTTCCTAAAATCCACTGACATTTCCAAATGTCCATGACTGACAGATGCTGAAGGACTCAAAAGGATGAACTGGAGCAACTTTGCTGTGCTTCACTAAGCCTTCCTGTTATCTGCTCTCTCCCACAGTCTGAATGTACTGCAAACATGCATCAAGAAATTACATAACATAATCTCTTTTTGAATAGCTTCATGCATCTCTGAACGTTTTTCTTCATATTAAACTTCATGCTCACTGATAAAACTGCCAGCTTTTAGTCTTTTTTCACTCAAAAACCATTGTGAGAACTGGTAGCTCTTAGTGTGTTGCATTCGATGACCAGAAAAAGATCAGATTTTTGAGATTATAACTGTGCTTTATGTAAACACATCCACACAGCCAATCTCCAGACTTGAAAATAATAAGTTTTGTTAGAGCAGTCTGCACGCTCTCATAACAACACTAAGCGCCACCATCATCAGGAGACGATACCTTATGAAGATGGAGAGTTGGATTAGAGCCCAAAAAGGTTTTATGTAATGAACACATTTTCTTTTGCCAACAAAATAGTTTGTTTTTATGTATGTAGAGAGATTAAAGAAGCTATTAAGCCATTGTTGATCGAACTAGATTTCATTTTAAGCAGGATAATGGTCACAAAACTAGCTAACATTTAGTGTTGTTGTCAGTGCATCCCAATAATTAGGATGATTCTTTCATTTAGTGGAAAAATTACAAATGTTTAATTATTTATTTATTTATTTATTTGATTGGCTGTTTCCCAGAGGATGCACTGACCAGTTTTTGTCGGTTTTTAGATTGCAGAATTGCTGCTCTCCTTTTTAACGCCTCCACACTCGATTCTCCTGTACATTATCCCAACCTGCTTTTTCGATCTTCCACCTCTTCTCAGCCTTCCACTCAGGCTTTTTCTATTTGCAGTTAGAGCTAGAACTGTCTACCCCCGAACCAGCTTCATGTTCTGTAATGTCCGCCACGGCGCTCTGGTGTCAACTCCTCTCTCTTCTCTTTCCCTCTGCTCTCCAGGCTTTTGCCATGACCGAGGTGAATGGGCCGGGTCCCCAGCTGGCGGAGCCACAGATCGCCATGTTCTGTGGCCGACAGCTCATGCACATGAACTTAAAGACCGGGCAGTGGGAGCCGGACCCTCAGGGCCGCCAGGGCTGCTTCAAAGAGTCCAACGAAATCCTGTCATACTGTCAGGAGGTAAGGGGATCTGAACATGAAAGATTAAATAACAGCATTTTTTTATTACGTCACACAACTGGTTACATTTTTCCTCTTTTGGTTTGTCTAAAACCTCCCCCTTAAAATCTATATATTAACTATATATAGTAAAGAGATGGCGGTCTGCTGAAATATTACAGTATTTCACCAATGCGCCACCATCCTCCTCTCCTCTTCTTGTTACTTTTTACTATACCCGTGTGTTTTCAATGGCACTCGTGCTCCTGAAACAATCCTCCTGTAAGAATGTCAATTCAAACCAGGGCAGCAAAGGGTCCCAGACGCCACCTGGAGGCCAAAACAGACACGTTCTCTACAGATGGCATCCTTAGAGCTGAAAGGCCTCTAATGTGATTATCTGAGACATAATGCATCTGCAGTGCCTTTTACACGAAGCTTTGCTTTTATCCTTTTGCATTCAAGCAGATAGCATTAAAGCCTGCATCTAGACTGAGCTATTTACATACCTGCTGCTATTAAGCGACAATGTAAGCCTGTGTTCCAAACCGTTGAGCTACATTTAAGTGAAAATACATGTAAAATGGAATGTGCTGAAATATTTATTGTAATATACTCCTAGGGAGGTGTTTCTGATGCCGTTCAACACAAAGCGCTGTCGTATATTTATGCAATCTGCTGCATGACTGTTTCCCCTGTCAGTTTTGTCCTTCTCCTCTGATCCTGGAAATGATTTTTTATCCCTTACTTTAAAAATGTTTCCTTGCCCTCCCCCCCGGCACCCCTTGTTCTGTCCACCTACCAATCTGTTTCTGTGTCTTTGGCGTCTCTGCATGCACCCGTACCGTCCAGATGTACCCAGTGCTTCCAATCTCACACATAGAGGAGTCTAAAAGACCCGTAACCATCCAGGCCTGGTGCAAGAAAGGGTTGGACCACTGTCAGACGCGCCCCTTGATCGTCCTGCCCTACCGCTGTGTGGGTAAGAAGGAATCATGATTTGATTTTATTTTATTTCTTTATTTTTTATTTTTTTTGGTTATCAGTGGCCTGATGTAACCACTGCGCCCAGACGAGCAAGAAATTTGACAAAAAAGTAAATGCAATCCTGGAAAAGGATTGCATTTAATTGTTAATTTAATTGTTTTCCTAATGTGGGCAACTAAAAACATAACTACGTATGGACAACTGTTTGAGTTTCCAGACTTAATCCCCTATTCCTGGCAAATAAAGTTGTTTTGTTTTTTCCTTAGTTTCTTTTACTGATTTTTGTTTTCAGGTAGACCCATTTCACTGTCTTTCTGACCAAAAGACCAATTAGAGTTATTTATTTATTTAATTTAGATCAGGGTTTTGCCATGGAAACCCATGTTTGTATGACAAACAAAGCTGTGACAATAATATCACACACAAACAGTAGTTGTGAAGAATGTGTGTGTGTGTGTGTGTGTGTGTGTGTGTGTGTGTGTGTACTGCTGGATGAACTAGTCCAAACCGTAGAAGTTCCGGTGTTATAGATCGTGAAACAAAGCAGACGTAATTTGGTATGTTGGCCAAAAACAGCATGACATACCACGCTGCTCAGTTGGAAACCCTGTGCTTTTTAATAGTCTTTGGAGCAGTTTTATAAATTTAGTTAGAATTCAAGGTTGCATGTATCGTTCTGCTTCACATGCCTTCTCTCCTAAAAGCCACCAGGGGGCCAGATAAGCTAACAATGGTTAAACAACTGACGTCTCGGCAGCACTTTTATTTCCACTGTAAGGGCCGTTCAGTTAGTTCTTTTCTTTTTTGTAAGTCTAAAGCAGCATGTGAAATGATAAATTATGTAATTAATATATGCATTAATCAATGTGTTGTATTAATACAAAATTACCTGCATTTGTGGCCTTACTTTCATGACAGCTACATAACATTTTACATTCATTTTGGTCAGAACAGGCCTTTAATGAATCTTTTTTATATTGCCGCTTTAATTCTAGTTCACATTCTTTTTGCTGCAGAAGGCGAATATGTAAGCGAGTCCCTGCTGGTGCCCGACAGATGTCGTTTCCTCCACCAGGAGCAGATGAACATCTGTGAGAGTTATGTCTACTGGCACAACATTGCCAAGGAGGTGAGAACAAGTTATGTTTTAGTCAAGCTTGGGCTATTAGGGTTGAAGTGGAAAGTTTTAAAACTAGTGAGGTTGATTTCTCTCTCTCTCTTTTTTTTCTTCTTTTTTTAACATTTGTGTGGGTTTAAAATGTCTCTTCCAATCAACGCAGATCGAAAACCTTTACCACTCCAAGCTGTAAAGCTGTGAGCAGCACCGCAAAGCATAAAGTTAACACTCCCTCTTAGACACCTTCAGTATTTTTAAATTACTTTACATAGTTTGCTAAATATTTTACTGATAAAAAAAAAAATCTTAAGTGTGGTAAGTGTTTGTACTCAGCTTTGGCTTTGATTGAAGCTCTGAGTTCTTTGGGGTTTGTCGATACCAGCCTTGCACATCTAGAAACTGAAACTTTTGGCAATTTAGAAAAAAAGGAAAAAAAAAAAAGCTTAAGCACAATTAGCATGGATAGAGAGCATCAGTGAACATCAATTTTCAGGTCTTGCCACAGATTTTAAATTTAATTTAGTTCTTGACTTTGACTGGGCCTTTCTTCCACATGAGCATCCTTTGATCTAAACGATTCCATTGAAGCTGTGAGAGTCTGTTAAGGCTGGAAGGTGAACCTCCACCTGAATCTCAAGTGTTTTGCAGCCTCCTGCAGTTTTTGTTTCACAATTCAGCTGTATTTAGCTCAATATATCATTGCATTGGCTTTAAGCAACTTCACTCACAAAGAAGAGTATTTTAAAGCAAACTATTTTGGGCAAAATTCACATTTTGCGTATTATACTTCAATTTGGGTATCAGCTGCTTCAAAAAAACCCCAGCCTGAATGCTTTAAGAAACACCCAGCCATTTTGTGGCAATGAGGCGATCTTTTTTTTAGTGTCTGGAAAAAGAGCTGTTTCAAAAAACCTTCTCGTTGTTAAGTCACTCTGTATCGTTGCCTAGCAACCCCAGCCGAGCCCAGCCCCTCACACAGCAACCCGAATGTAGGTCCGGCACATTTGGTCAATCGGTCTACTGCCATATGCCCCGTACAATGGCTGCTGGAAAAGACATTTGTTTTATTGTTGGCTTAACATTCAGAAAGTCTGCTGTAGGTTTTAGTCGAGGGGTATTGGAGTAAAAGGGAATGCGTACAAATGCATGCCACACTTTTCAGATTTTACGTGTAATAAAAAGTGAAAATCATTTTCTTTTTCCCTTTACAATTACTTGCGTCATTGTGTGGGCTTGTCGTATAAAATCCCATTAAAATACACTGAGGTACTTCTATGTGACTAAAGTGTGAAAAAGTGCAGGGAGTTTAAACACTTCTGCAGGAAATAAAAGACACTATTTAATACCTCAGTACTGTTTTTTTTTTGTTGTTTTTTTTTTACCTTTTAACAGAGTATTGACTCAGCATCCTATAAATAACACCCTAAATTAGACTCCCTCCTCTGTCTTCCCTTGTGTCAGGAATGCACCGCTGAGAATCTCGAGCTCCACAGCTACGGGATGCTGCTGCCATGCGGAGACCACTTCCGAGGCGTCGAATATGTCTGCTGTCCGGGCCGGAGCAGCTCAAACGGAAAAGGAGAGACAGAGGAAAAGGATGTGCCTCAGACGCTCGCGTCCCAGACAGCCGGAAAACTCAACTCAGTGTAAGACGACTCCGCCGAACCCTTCGAAGGCCGCTATTTCAGAAACTAGCCCCCATCTTAAAAACTAACTATTTTCCACAGCGCCAAGGCGATGGTCCCCACTCCGAGCCCCTCTCCGGAAACGGACCTGGACGAGGTCGACATGGAGGACGAGGACGACGAAGTGATAGATGAGGAGGAAGAGGAGGAAGAAGAGGAAGACGACATCAATGAGGACGAGGCAGAAGAAGAGGAGGAAGAAGAAGAAGACGAAGAAGAAGAGACAGCGGCTGTGAAGGACCGGGAGGAGTACGAATACCCTTTTGAGTTGGGTCCTTACCAGACGTCCGACTACTTGGACTCGTTTTACAACGACAAAAGCCACAAACCCACCACCTCTGCCCCTCTGGTCAGGGGAGACAGCTGTAAGTGACTCGTTTTTTCCGAAACAAACGCAGCCGCATAAGCAGCAGTTGTGGAAAATGGCCCTCGGCGCCACTCCTACTGAACACGTCATCCCTCGCAGTCACAGATCCGAAACATATCACCGCATACTACAGTGCATGTATGCATTGCTGCATGCTACATGTACAACTGGAGCTCCATTTCCTTCCAGTTCAACTTCCCATCAGTATTTTCTAACCCCCTTCACCTCAACAAATGTTCATGTGAAAGTGTTTCACTTTAATCTGGTGCATAACATACATTCACAACCACAGCAAGGCCACAGCAGAGTTCATGCTTGTGTGTGTGTGCACAGTAAATACAGAAGCTAACCACGGCACATGAAAGTTCCGATCAGAACGATTTCAGGATGGTAGATCGATATTAAATGATACTGGCTGCTCGGGGCTGCACAGAAAGTGGCGAGTGAAATACCCGCAGGCGGACTGTTGTGTTGCTTTGTGTTATTTTAAGGGGATAAACAGTTATCCTTTTGCTAAGATTCAAATTTAATCCAAGAGTGAAAGCAAAAGCTCTCAGTCTGTGTTACCACTCGGCTTAGGCCTCGTTATAGAAAAAGAAAGAGTTAAAGCTTCTCCATTGCACATCAGAAGCGAGCTAGAAGAAACCATATCTCATCGCTTTCCTCATTAGTAAACTGCATTTTTAGTCCCGACACCAAAGAATGATGGTGCTCAGATGATGGACTGTCTAATGAATGTGCTTAGACTATCCATTTATTCATGGGGCGATTGTTGCCGTGCTTATGCCGCCATTAACAATCAGCTTCCTGTTGTTCCCATTCAGTCACCACAACTCGCCCCACGGATGGGGTTGATGTTTACTTTGAGAAGCCTGTGGACGACACGGAGCACGCCAACTTCCTACGTGCCAAGACCGACCTGGAGGAGCGCAGGATGAAGCGCATTAATGAGGTGAATTTCACAGGGCGGGGAGTGGGGAAGCCGCACGTCGGGCTCGTTTTGACAGACGTTTGCTCTTGTTTTTCCATTAAATTAACAAACGAGAGTCTGTTGGCGTTTGCCGAGCCGCTGAGGCTTTTCGGTCCCCTCTGCACATTTTTTTTTTGTCAAGTTGGGAATTAATCAGAGAAGTAGCCAAGAGGCCAAGAGAGCCCAGAACTCACGTGGCAGTGCTGTTGACCGCACAACTCTTAGCAGTGTGTTCTACAAATCTGGCCTTTCTGTGTGGCAAGAAGCAAACCAGAGTTCATAGTTTGCCACACGTTGCATGCGGGACACAGGAAACACATGAAAGGGCCCCTGACCAAACTTGAACTCTTTGGCCTACATACACCCAAACACACTATTTAGAGGCTGTACTTGTGGTGAAAAATAAATCCTTCACATGACCCTGAAGACAACCTTCTCACAGTCAAACATGGTGTGGGAATTGTTTCCTCTAGCAGCAATAGACGTTCGTAGTTGTTGAGAAAATGAGACACAGGAACAGTCCTGGAATAAATCTGTTTAGGTTCATTTTCTAGCGGGGCAGTTACCCTAAGCATACAGCAAACAATCAAATCACATTCATGTGTTAGAACGGTCCAGTCCATTGCAAGACGTTAATTAAAAGCTGCCATGCATTCCTCACAGTTTGGATCGGTAATAAATTTGAGAAACGTATGACTTTCTTACCACTTTGCAATTCTACACTACTTTGTGTTTATCATTTAACCCATTAAATGTCAAGCTGAAAACATCTCCATGTTACCCAATGGGTCATTAGTTTAACCATCACCAAACTCCAAAACACCTTTAGACTGTGTTTGTAAAGAAACAAAATAAGTCCAATGGTATGCGCGCTTTTCAAAAATGCTGTGTGTTCCCCAGCCACTTTGGGGAAAGTGCAGGTACCAAATAAGCGATGGAAAAATATAGATTTTATTTTATGACACATACTTTCCGTAATTTTAATTAATGGATTTTGGAACTGCGGTTGTTGCACACCTTTTACCGCTTTCTTGAATAAAAGTCTAAATATTTTACATATGTTTTACCGAGTTAACATTTGGTGGATGTGCAATTTACCACTCCAAGGGTTTCCCCCAGAAAACCTGCTAAGCCCAGTGGTTGGGGCGCTCGGCGGTCATTCGTCCAGCGGCCCGTCGTGTTTTTGGAGTTAAAAAATGTTTAAAGTTGACAGAAAATTTGAAAATATCACTTGATAATTATGTGTTATTGGAAGATTGAAGATTAATATCTGAACACCAACTATAAAGTCTTAAAAAAATGCAAAGATTTAAAAAAAAACTGAAAGTAATAAGCAGTGCTAAGCCTGGTGCGGCCACAAGTAAAGCCTGGTGGCTTTACGCTGGGGGAAATCCTGCACTCTGTTTAGCTGGCACATCCAGACTGAGTTTGCCCATTTTACAGAGATAATGTGAATTTGTGTTGTTCCATGGATCAGATAATGAAGGAGTGGGCAGAGGCAGACAACCAGTCCAAAAACCTGCCAAAGTTAGAGCGGCAGGGCCTGAACGAGGTAGACATTTTTATACTTCCGTCTGAGTTTAAGTCTGAACATTTCCCCGAGCCGTTCGTCGGGTTATCAGCTTACTCTTGTTCTCTCTTCCAGCACTTCCAGTCTGTGCTGCAGACGTTGGAGGAACAGGTCGCCGGGGAGAGGCAGAGGCTGGTGGAGACTCACCTCGCCAGAGTCGAGGTCATTCTCAACAACAACCGCCGCCTGGCGTTGGAGAACTACCTGACAGCTGTGCAAGCTGATCCCCCTCAGGTAAATCCATCGCAGAGCGCATACCACGGCAGAAAATGGAGATTTATGCAGCGCAAACCCGAGTAATAATCCTAAGTGGGTTTAAGATTTCACATTTCTGGCAGAGAGTGGACGAGCTTCTTGATGTCGCAGTGCCGGGTCTTCCTGATTGCTTCCTTCCTTTCTCTCTCTCTCTCTCTTAACTTCCAGCCTGAGCGCGTGCTGCAGGCTCTGAAACGCTACATGGCTGCAGAGCAGAAGGACCGCAGACACACTCTGAGGCACTACCAGCACATCGTGGCAGTCGACCCGCAGAAAGCTGAGCAGATGAAATTCCAGGTGGGAGGCTTTAGGAGGCAAGGTGTCTTTTCTGCTGACGGTGAAACTCGGAGAACAGTTTGTGCCGAAGAGCTTGCGTGCTTCAGAGAAGTTCAAAAAATTTCACATCTGTCGGCCTCAACTCCATTAAAGTGAGATCTTTGCGGGCTTTAAAAGCAGCTAAATGGAGAAAACTGGTTCTAGTTTTTGATCAGGTTTTTTTTTTCCCAGTTTTCTTAGCTAACATCATATATATATATATTTTTCTTTATTCTGCAGGTTTACACACATCTCCATGTTATTGAGGAGAGGATGAACCAGAGTCTTGCTCTGCTTTACAAGGATCCAACATTAGCTGAGGAGCTGCACGGTGACATCCGTAAGACAAACGGCTTTTTTCTGAACCGTTCGGTTTTACAGTCAGCCTTGTGAGGAAGATGTTTAAATTACATACGCTTACAATGTGAATAAGTGTTACAATATTTGTATCTTTTAATAATTTATCAAGTGTTTTTTTCAATGTAGAAGTGAAAGAAATGCTGATAATTATTAGACAGTAATGCGGGTGCTCAAATTGAGATTTCTTGTGAACTCTTGTCTTATTTCTATAAAGGTCACAACTATATATATATGTATATACAAACTGAAATGTGTAAATACGCTTCCACCAATATTTGGTTTGTCTCCTGGCTAGCAAGTTGAGCTGCAACGCACTGTTAGCTGCCAACAACTTTCTGACATACACCTGATACGTCTATACTTCACTTTATTTAAATTTGTTGCTTTCCAGATGTGAAGCACATTAAACTTATTTTTTCTTTAATCTTGCTGTGCTTTATCCAAAACCAGACTCAGTGTGTTTCTGGGATCATTGTCCTGCTGGAACAAAGATTTGTGGCCAAGTTTCAATAATCTAGTTGTTGTTTTTAGGTAAAGTTGGAATAATTTGGAAGTTGTCTTGCTAATTTTATATATAAAATTATGTTTTATATATATATATATAAAAATTTCATTCACTTTCAGCAAAATAACTGCTGATCATTGTGCTATTAATGATGAGCAGTTGCAGGGATTTTAGGTTTGAAGGCCTAGTCTTGAGTCCTCTGAGCATTTTTCTGACATTGTTTCTTTATTACTTCAATCAGTGTTCTGTCTCACCGTAAACATTTTCTGAAGAAGGTAAGCAGCCTAACCCATGTAGGCAGCTGCAAATTTTAAGCCGACAAGAGCAGGAGCCTCTCTCTCGGTCAGCACCGGCTGAGTTAAAACTTGTGTCACAGAGAACAACGTAGCCGCCCCTTTTCTATCAAAAACCAACCCAATAACCCCCCCCTCCACCCCCCAAACAAATCTTCTTCATTGCGAGCTCTGACACAGGCCGTGCTCAGTTGTCAGCACTCGAACAAAAGCAGCCCTTCCACCTTCTCTAAGCAAACTGCTAAGTTTGCATCAGATCTGTGGTAAACTGACAGCTCAACCACACAGCCGGCCTACTGGATTTTCTGTACTGATAGTTCACAACACATTTACACCCAGACAGACCACCAAGAGCTTCTTTTATTTGAACAAATGTCAACGCTAATACGCTGAACATGAAAAGAAAAAAAAAAATCCTTGGCTCACTCAGACAGGTTGTACCTCTTGTTCTACAATAATAGATGTTCAGTTCGAACTGAATCTGTATTTCACTTTCACTGAATTTTGTTAATAATCCATCCATGCATTGCTAAAGTGTCATTGTGAACGTTGCCTTAGGACAGATTCTTTGTTTCAGTGGTTTTTCTGATTTCTGTTTGGTGGCGGAAAGTCTCAACCTGGATGGATGGATGGATGGATGGATGGATGGATGGATGGATGGACGGACGGATGAATGGACAAAAATCCATATACACATTTGTTTTTACAGAGAAGCATTTCTCTGATTATTTCAGTTTATATATAATAAAATAAATAAACGGAGGCCTTACTCCTCGACGCAGTCGTCACAGGTTCGAGTCCCGGCATGTTGACCTGTCTTTCCCGTCTCGCAACCCACATTCCTGTCTGACCAACGTCAAGTAAAAGCCACTAAAGCCAGAAAAAACTTTAAAAATAAAAAAATAAGTGGTATAAAAATGCATCGTATATCCTTTATATGTAATATTATTTGTTTTGTTTTTTTATTATGTCTGGCCTTCTCTAAATACCTTAAAGGCACTGAGGGTTTCCTTCTGGTGAACAGTGGCGCTGTTGTTCCAGCAGCATCGTGGTTTATGTCACACTGGGCCTGTTTTTCTTCCTGGGTTGCAATGAAACATTCCGATCCCACTTCCTGTCAGCTTCAGGTCAGACGGTTAAAAGCTCAATGCTCATTTTCCCAACCTTGCCGATCCCAAACGGACATATGGCTAGCTTTAAGGTGAATAAACGAGCTAGCACGAAGCTATCTAGAGTGTGGACTGTGCTTCTGCCAGGAAACAAATCGATAAAAAAAAAGAACTTTAACAAAGCGCCCTTGATGAATTGTGAAATAGCCCACAAGACGTTTGCGGGGAGCTCGTTGATGGTGGTAAAACGCGACACCAGTGTGAATGTGTTCATATATTTGCGTCTGCGTTTAGAATAAATGAGCTGAAACTCGTGTGTTCAGTTCATGTTTTAAAAAGTCATTTCAACGGTTTGTTCAAATGCATTATTAAAGGCTCAAGCCTTTCAACAGAACAGAAAATTAGCATTGATAATGTGTGCTTTTTGTGCAATCCCTGCAGAGGAGCTTGTCAAGGCGGAGCGAGGGGACATCAGTGAACTCATGACCACTTCCTTCTCTGAGACTCGGACCACCGAAGAGCTCGTACCGGCAGAGAGCGAGGAAGAGAAGGATGATGAAGAGGAGGAGGAGAGGGCCTTCCAGAACCGCCCCTATCCTCCTCGCATTGGTACTCGCTCGCTCATTACTCATGCAAGCGCCCACGTATCTAACGTCCTTTAGCTCTTCCCTCATTTTGTGAGGACGTGTAAAATGATGGTCTGCTTTCTCGCTCATTACTCTTGTTAATGATGCTTCTTTTCCCTCTTCCTGCCTTTTTCTCCTAGATTTACAGTCTAATAAGAAAGGTGAGCTACAGTTCGGCATCATTTAACCGCAGAACTGTGCACTTTACATTAATTACAGCAATTTGTTTATCTTAACATTTCTCATAGCTTATTATGCTTCTGTTTTGTTTTTGTTTTTTTTTTATCTGTTCCTCGTGTGTACAGAGGATGAGTACGATTACACCACATCTGAGAGAGGTCCTACTTATGAATATGAAGAAAAGGTAAGCTGATGGTCACTTTATTCTGTCTGTCTACAAATGCTGAGTATTTTATGTTCACTTATATTTCATTAGACAGAAACGGTTGATGTGAGAAGATGTCCACTTGAAACATCTCCTTGAAAATGTTTTTGCACTGAGACGTTAGCGTCACTACTTAAATGCATAAGGTTAAAAATATTAGTCACACAAGGACACATTTCAAACTTTTTTGTGATCACTGACCTTCTGCACTTGGGCTGTGGTTATTCTCACTGCTTCTTCACTTTTTCCTTCAACTAAGCTTTCCGTTATCATGCTCAGAGACGGGCTGCACCTTAGTGGAGCTGTTCACACTGTCACCTTATAGAAACAAAGTTGTGAGTTCAAATCTAAGCCTGAGGTCCGTCTGTACGGCTGCTAGTGCTCAGCCTTTTTTTTTTTTGGTCTTATGCACTGCTGCACAATATATCAATTACGATCAAAACATCACCATATGCAATATCACAATTGCAAAGACCGGCTTGGACACAATATTGAAAATGTTATATTCGGCAAGTTTGATGGAATCTAACTGGCAGAAGTATATTTTTAGTAGCCAAAATTCTAATGCTCAAGGTGAGTAATTGGGACTTTGTATTGCTGTAAAGAAAGAAAAAAAATGAATTAATTCTAACTGTTCATTGTGGAGGGTGGGGAAGGGGTGATGATTAAATATTCAAATTTTCTTAGAAACTGAATCAGCTAAGTCACATTGACTAATGAACCTTTTGATGGTACTTTGATTTACTGAGATGCACCTACGTAGTTTTTTATTGTTATATATTCTGTGTTAATGCAGATTAACACCTCTGCTGAGCTGAAACAGGTACTCAAGCCCAATGAGATCGCAAGAGACGAACTGGTAAGAGCTTGTGTTGCAAATGTTTTCTAAGCCTTTGAAAGAATTTTGATATGTGGAAAATTGTATTTTATTGTGATAAATTACAATAACAATGACATATTCTGCACTGAAACCTCTTTGCTGTTTAATATTGCTTCCTCCCAAAGCAACCTGATGCCCTGGACACGTTTAACCGTGGCGCCATGGTTGGGTTGCTGGTGGTGGCCGTAGCCATCGCCATGGTGATGGTCATCAGCCTGCTTCTGGTGCGCAGAAAGCCATACGGCACTATTAGCCATGGCATTGTGGAGGTAGGACCCAAACCAGACCTTTAATTTAGGAATAAATGTAAAATAAAATAAAAAAAACTGTTGTCATGGGTTTTAATGTTATAATTTGGCAGATAAAAAGTCACCATCTTGCCTGCAGTACATTGTGCTCCTTTGTCTGGATAAAAAGACTAAAAGGCCAATCTAACTCAGCTCAGTTAATCTGCAGCTAACGTCCAAATAGCTCCTTTTTGTTGTCCTTTCGCCATAATAGGTTTGCATTAAATACTCTACCAAGTCGTGCGTGAAGACATGTTTCACATGGAAAATTATCAGTAACGAACCACAGAGTCTCACATCGTCAGCATTGATAACCACAAACACTTATGTGAAGAGCAGCTTGATGTGGAAGTGACAAGCTGCAAAATGTCTGAGATAAAAGTAGCTTAATCGCATTTCGAACCGATTCCACGCCAACTAGATCATCCAAAGAAACATCCTTCTGTTTCACCAAACTAAGATTGTTCAGACTTGTCCCTGTTAGGGGTAAATAGACCGGTGATAACATCAACTCGGTAAAACCCTGCGTTATTATTTGGGGGTTTCTTTTGTTGTTTTTCTGTCTCGCTTACAAACAAAATTACTAGTGCCATACTTACTCAATAGCTTTTATGTTTTACTTTTTGAAGTTGAGTGTCTTGACATTTTTAAAGAGCGATCTAGGATTTCATGTTGTCTTTACCGTTCAACATGCTACTTGAATAAAGCAGATTGCTGTTGATTTTCATTAGTCAGGAACTGTCAACAAGTCAGAAAAACAAAACAACTGGAAGCAACCAGTAACATAATACCCAGTACCTAATTGTGACCCTTTAAAATGTAACCAATAATATAATAATTTTCCAGTAATGATTTTGCGTGAGAACAACATTTTGCAATTAACTGTGTTACAAATGTGGGTCACATAATCGCCGCCCTCTTCCTGAAATCTGGCGCAATCTGTTGAGCGAGCAGCTTAGTAAGAACACGTCACAGAAGTTAATTAATTATGTTTAATCATATATGATGACATTGTGAATTTAAATGTCTAAGCTAGTTAACAGTATGATCAAATTGATTTTAGTACAAGTACTATTACAAATAGGTCCTGAAACCATTATTCAGGAGAGAGTGCTGCAACGCACATATATATGAATAAACTACCAGGATGACTTGGCAAGGTATACTGGTTATTAATTACAAACTGCACAAAAGCTTTTTAAAAAAAAAAAGTCTTTGGTGGGAATGTAACGCAGGTGTTTGCGTGTGCCTGGTCTTGTAAAGAAATGAATGTATGACTAAATGTTTTTATCAAAAAAAATCTAAAAAAAACAGGATATTTTTGACAAGTTATTATCGGCTTTGGTTTCATTGGAGTTAAAATGACTGACATTTTAGGCAGATATTATCTTATTTGTTGTACACTACTGTGTGCTATAGGGAGGTAAAAAAGATAATAAAACCTTCAAATCTGACTGTTACAGACCTGCTGCATGGACTGACTGTGTGCTAAAGAGTAAATCTGTTGTGATCTAAAGACGTTTCGATTTAAAGGTTTCTGCATAGATTTGCCAAGTGTCTCCACGGTTTGTGTAGAGAAATCTATCAATTCCCTCCATCCTTTTTTTCACTGGTATTTTCCCTTCTATGACTTGAACACCTTTGTTTTTATCCTAGTCAATGGCATGAGCTCTATTTGCATATGTTCCTTCGATGTTATAACTCAAGCCCTTGTTGTTTTTGGCAGCAGGTCGATCCCATGTTGACACCGGAGGAAAGGCAGCTCAACAAAATGCAAAACCACGGCTACGAGAACCCCACCTACAAGTTCTTTGAGCAGATGAACTGAAGCACTGGATGCTACCAGCAAGTCATGCCTGACCACATTTTGTCCCTCCAAACCCCCCTCCCCTCCGACCTGTCTCCCCACTCGTCTTGAAAGTGGTGTCCCAGATGCACTTCCTGTGATGGATCTATGACGTGTTGCATATTTAAATTAACTGATGATAAAGTGCTAGGTTCCTTTCCCATAGCCAGTTAATCGCATCGTAATGCGATTAATGAGATGTAACACAATCCTATATTACTTATTGTAGTCAAATATTCCTTTTTGGGTAAGCAGAGCTACACCATTTCATAAACGCAGAAACCATCCATCTCATCCTTGTGGCATGACTTGACCTACTGCTCCTCCCTTGAAACTGAATTTTGAATGGTGCATAATGCTTTATTATTAGTATTTATTTTTCATGAGTAGTTTCTTTCTTGAGGCTGAACCACGGTTAGATTTATCTGTGTAGATGAGCGTGAATGGCAGCCTAGCTGATAGTCTAGCTGAAAACTTACCTCCACGAGTTACTATGACAACGGTAGGGAAAGATGTGGAGTTTACGAATGTATGTGACAAACGGGCTTTGATTTAAAAACACAAATTAACGCAGAAACACTGTATGTGCCGGTTGTTCAAAAGAATGCACACGAGACATAATTTAGCCAGTTTATTTGTTTTACTATTCGGCTTTCAAAAAGATCCGTGCTAACAGAATATTCTGAAGTCTATTGGTTTACTGGAAGCATGACAACTTTTTGGTGTATGATGCTGCAGTATTTATTTGTGTTGTTCCTGTCATTGCTTTCGAAGAGTCCAAAACGTTCCAGACGGACACTGTAAATAACGTAAGTACCTGCTACTAGATGTAGGCATTTCTATGATTAATTTGCATCGGTGTAATGGAAATAATATGTTTAAAAAAAATAAAATAAAGAAATAATAATAAACACATTGTGCTGTTATGAGAAGGAGAAACATTTTCCTAACATGGCTGATTGAAAACGGACTGTTGTAAAAACCAGCACAAGACAACGACACAGCAACTACTTTCTGAATGTATTTGAGGTAGACGTTGAGATTCCTCCCTCTTTTACTTTTAATGCGTCACTCCCCTTGTAGTGAACATCGGTAGGTAGCGCACTTTGACACATTTAAGGATGCTTTCCCTGGTGCCCTTGTCATCACTTTGTGTAGCAGCCTGTTTATTTTCACATTTGAGCAAAGGGATTATTCTAAATAAATCCTGCACAGAGCAGTAAAGTGTAAAAAAAAAAAAAAAAAAGAAAGAAAAAGGGCACAACTATGGTATTGGGTCACCATATGAAGTATCATCTAGAGTCTAGACAAAGACACTCTGCCATGGTAGTCATATTCTTGTTTTTTTTCCAATATATATCTATCTATATATATATATATATATACATCAATTTGACCTCTTTAAACTCATCACACTGGATTATAGTAGTCTGTAGAAGCTTCATATAGGTCTCCTCGTAGAAAGGCTTTCAACTGAATGACTCATTCTAGTTTTCATATTTATGATCAACCTGCTACCCTAAATAGGCGAGTCAAGAAAAGGGATTGCCCCTTGAAATTCTGACGAACTGTTTACGGCTTAGTGTGTCATTTTGTTTTCCTCTACCCTCTAAAATTTATTACTGGTCACCTCGATTAGAAAAGGTCACACTGTGGAGTTTATCAGGCTTTAATTATATGTTTTAGCACAAGCAATGCCATGTTTGTTTATGTCTGCTGGCAGTTTTACAAAAAGCTCCTGAAGAAACTGAGTGAGGGGAGGGGCTTTTTCTTTTTATTTGTGTGTGCGCGCGGGTGTGTGCGTGTGTGTGTGTGTGTGTGTTTTCAGAAAGAAAAGAGAAAAAATGAAATTGAGGTTTGCCATAATTTTGTTTGTCTCGTTAGGTGGGTTAAAAAGCGGGTTGTGGTCATGTTATGACAGGATAAGAGAAGTCGCAGCCCCGTGTATAAAGTGTACAGCTCCGTTAGTGAATGAAAACATTGTATGTTCACAGTTTAAGTCAGTCGATCTTGTAATGATACTACTGAAACCATAGATGAGAATAAGCTTGCCTGTGTTTCCCAAACCACCGAAGGTTTCCTACCAGCATTTAGCAAAACTCAACATGGTGTATACTCTAGTTACTCAAGTCACATTTGTACTTAAACATCCTGATTCAAATTCTAGACTTCTTCTTCTTCTTCGTTGGTCCGTCCCCTTACTCCCTAATAAAAGTATAAACTATGTTATCGAGGTTTTGATTGCTGCATTATTGCCTTTTACAATGCTGTGTTTTGGATGTAACTATTCTGTATTTTTTATTTATTATGTAACAATCAGTTGGATTGAGGGTCACGCAATTCACATGTAATTAAAAGCATGTATGCAAAAAAAAAAATAAAAAATAGATGATGCTGAGGAAATGTGAATCGTAATTGACATGCAGTGGCATTAAGCACAACTAAATTGTTGTTACACCTGGTGAACCGATGTAAATTTACTCACTGGGATGTTGTTACTACTACTGAAAGAGCTGTTCTTCATTTTCATTGAGACCTTTAACCAAAGACATGCTCCGTGACTTCTTGAGACAGATTTCTTTATTTGGCAAAGTGTTCCTGTGTAACTGTACTGTAAACAATCTGGCAAATTTAAACTGGTTGAGTTCATTAAAAGTGTAATAAAGGTGAATGACCCCTTAAGAATCATCTGTGTGTGGTTTTTTTGTTTCTGTTTTTTTTGTTTGTTTGTTTTTTTAGCACAGGCGCATCTCTGTGAAATAAATCACTTTAAAATGAAATTATTGTATTAATTCAGTTCGAAAAAGTGAATAATATTAATTAACTTAAAGTGATATATTTCAAGGGTTTATTTTTTTTATCAATTTTGGCTCACATTACATGAATCTTATACGTTTTTCAGCCTCACTTTTTCCTTCCACTGAACCTTCTGTAATTATACTTGGATACCACACTGTGCCTAGGCAATCATTTGTGGCCTAACCTCTCTGTAGAAAGTGTCAGTGACTTCCACCTTGACAAATGTCTGAAAAACTAAAAACAAAAAAAAAAACTAAAAAACACTAATTTTGTGAACAACAGGACGAGGGAGGCGGAACGAACCTCAGATCATTATTAGCTTTGTGCGATTATTCTTCAGTCCACATCTATAAGTTAATTAAACATGTAACTGTGTTATAATAAGAAAAAACCCGAGAAGCCCACATTAATTTGGGTCAAATAGTTTCGTCATCCTTCCACCAGCTTCTCAAAGAAAGTTTGTTGTAATTTCTGATGTAACTGGTGTGTATGCTGCTTGATCACATTCACCTTTTGTATTCTACCCACCTTTTTTTCCGGGGTGTTGGCCACTCCAAAACATCGACTTGGTTGTTCTTCGGCAAGATGTTTGGACATTTATATGGTGCTTAAATTTGCATATTTATTTGAGCAGATGTGGCACCTCCAGGCATATAAAAATTACACCCAGTGATGAAACGGTGTCCAATTCATCCATAGGTGTTCCTCCGTTTAACTCAAATATCATGAATTAAGTGTTAAAGGCCATCACATGGGCTTTCCCAAATTGATCAAAAGCACACAAAGCTTTGTGTATGTAAAGTTAAAAATCTTTGTTAAAAGAATAAAACTTTTTTTTTTTTTCCAACAAGTCAGTTTCATTATTTTGTCATTTAGAAAATATGAAATTATTTGGTAATCTTCACTGACAACATGGGAAAGGTGTAGTGTGTTTTAATGTCACATAGAAAAACATGTCCTTTTATACAGTGTATGTAAATCTTTGGTTTCAACTGTACAAGTAGTGGGGGTAGGGGGAAACCTTCAGGCTTACTCGTACTGGAAAATCAGCTCTTCTTCCACTTCAAGTCTACTTTAGGTTTCTTTGGAAAAAGAAACCTAAAGTACACAAAAAAAAAAACAACATGCTTTTTTACATACAGTTTTAACTGGAATTAGCAATGGCTATACAGATAGGTAGCAAAGGACTTGGCCCAAGTAGTTGCACAAGCACATCTATTTCTGTTCTTTAGTGTGTTAGTGTGTGGGTGTTTGTGTTATATTGACGTAAAAACATTTGGTAGTAAAACTTTTTAGAGATTAAAATCATGACCACGTCTGAGATAAGAGAAATTCTCAGTTTTCAGCATGGAGTTTCAGTGACTCCTTAAGCCACAGTGTCAATTTTGTGAAGCCAAAATTGTATCTCACTTCCTTTGTCAGGAAAAAGCTACATGAGATAATATCATTCTGTTACCTTATTTTAAACGACAGCAAAGAAAAAGAAAAAAGCTCAAAAATAAAAAAAAAGAAAGAAAAACATTAATTTGCTAAGTTATGGAAGGAGTTCGATTCAAGAAAGGCTAAAGGAACTTTACCTTGTTCAGTTTATACAATGTGTCCCGGTAACTTAAAATTTCATATTATTGCTTCTTACAATGCAGCCAATTGCTTGGGCTAATAAGACAAGAGAACAATGTAATCAAAATATACTAGTCTGTTCCGACTGAATGCTTTTTACATATTTCATGTTTAAAAAGCTGCTATCTACTAGCAAATCTACTGTTTGCTTGTAAATTTATCAGATATTTGTTAAAATTTCATTAAAATATTTCACCAAACTTTGCAACATTTACATTTTACTGTTTGCATTGTAGTTTCTGACCAACGAGATTTTATTTTCTAAGATGGCGTATCTCAGTAAAAGTAAAATAAGATTTACTAGGAACTCTTAAAGACCTTTCAAGTGATTTGATAAAGTCTCCTTTACTGTTCCCACAGGGCGGTTCATTTGCAGCAGTCTACAAAGTCTACACCACGACAGTAACGCTCACATTCTACAGATCATGATATAAGTTAATGATTTTTAAAATCAAACATTTTGTGGGAATTAATATTTCAAGTTTACTTTAAAATGTAAATGGTTGTGACCCAAAACACAATTAGTTTACCACAAAAGTTCCCAAATGTTTTGAAATATTGGCATGAGTTATAGTTTTAGGGATTCGGAAGCAGTAAAATAAAAATCCTAAGAAAACTATATAAAACCAAGAATCCAGCTGTAATTAAAGAATCGATTAACAAAAACGTAATGAAAATGTAAGGGTCTTACTTATAATATTAGCCAAGCTGTGTTGTTATTCTGCTAATTGTAGAAACGGGTTGTCAAACATCCACAATGCAAGACTGTGAAAAGGTCATAAAAATGTATCCAATCTGACGAAAAACTACCAAAAAATTCATTAAATTCTGGTGCAAGATAATATTAGTCAGTAGACTATAAAGCTGATTGAAAAAGCTATTAAAAACCCACTTTCAGTTAAATCAATCAGATTTTTATCATTTCAGCAGTTTTACATTGTACTGGCTATGTTTCCAAACAAATAAATAGGTAACTAATTGATTCTCAGTCTGTTATTTAACTTTATTAGTAGGAATACTCAAATTTCCACCTACCATAGCAAATAAGTATTTATTTATTTTTTTGCATACTTATGTTGGGGGAATGGAGCAATCTCTAACATCTTTAGAACTAAAAAGGTGAACTGGTCCCTCTGTTTGGAGGTCAGTCTTTGCTCCAAGTGGAAGAGTTCAAGTATCTTAGTGTCTTGGCTGAAATGTGGTTTTTCCATATAGTACCTGGGTTAGGGAATGGGAAGCTCCATCATCCATGGGGAGCCTGGAGTAGAGCCACCGCCCAGCGGACTGATGATGCTGTACTTAACCCTTTCATGCATGAATTATGATCCTTTGTGTCAGGATTTTTTCCCAATTTTTTAAAATATGTTCTTAAGGCATAAAACAAGGTAGGAAGAAACTTTTGTCCATATACTAAGTTGTTATTTGAAAAATACATCAGTGGTATTGTTCTTTAGGGCTTATCTGATGTCACAATTTTTTTTTTTTTTTTACCTGCAAGGGTCGTCTACAGCAGAAGGAGGGACCGGGTCGGTCGGTCGGCATGCTTTTTTTGTCTGTCGGCCATATTGGATTTAACAAAAATATTTTCGTGCATTTGCAGTTGATGACCAGTAGTTGATAGTGTATTTTATGATGCATTAGTGTCCACTTCAGTGGTCTGTGTGCATTTATAACATAAAAATCCACTAAAAGAAGCACAAGAAAACAGCTTTTAGATAACTGCCCACTGTCGTGACCACTATGCATGAAAGGGTTAATCTGATGAATTTAGGAGGTTAGGTGGAGAAAACCAGCCATCAACAAAGGGTTGAAGAGCCTTTAGCTATCTTTTGCGACTCTAGTTTCTGAGGAAAGTTTCTTTTGAACTTAAAGTAGAGCGATGAGTAATGCAGCACGGCAGCTGTTGTCACATGCGCATGCAGTTTCTTTGATGTCTTAACAAAGGCATGACAAGCAAATCTAAGTTCTCCGCAATGTAATGCAATTAAAAAGCATCGGACATCCAATCAAATCAATTAATAGGTCACTCTGACACAGTTCCCAAGCAGTAGCTCACCTGACAGTCAGTGGGGGTGTGGGCGGTGCTCACACTTCCTTCACCTACAAATTACAAAGAAGTGTCAAGCCCCAGCCTCTGGTTCACTTCTTCCAAACCACAACACTGACGGGTAGTCCTGCTCACCCAGATTACTGTGAAAAGGCTCTGTGGCTGTACAGTAACAGTTTGCTATTGATGCCTGTAGCGCGGATCAGTCATCTTGGTAGTGGTTCCTGTGAAGTCAACTGCTCACATACCGCCAGTGCGGTAACGTAAGCCGACTCATATTAACCTAGACTTTAATCACTTCGCAGTCTGAGTGAACATCTTGTTTAGTTCGGTAACACTTTGATTCATTCAACAAAACAACAATACGAAACCCCTTTGTTCATAAAAATTAAGTTGTTTTTGGAGCTGGATCAAAGGTGCGCTTGCACGACAGACGCATTTGATCAATACCTTTAACATCATTTTTGTGACAATCCGTCGCTTTTTACGCCGATGTGCACAGAAGATGAGCTTGTCACCTTTTTTGCTATCCTGCTCAGACACACCCCAGTGAGTCAGCATTGCATGGGGGAGTCTGATGGTGATTGTTCAACTGACAGTGAGGGGATAGCAGCTGCTATAGCAGGAGTGTGATGTGAGAGGGGGGTGAGGTGTGCATGGGGTTGGGGGGAAGGGCTGATGCGAACATTCTTGATATTACTTGTAGGTGAAGCCCTTTTCATCACTGCTTGCTTCCCATGTTGTGCAAGGTGACATTTAAGCATTGGTATGATGCTAATTTCCTTGAGGGGAATAGATGAGCTCATGGTGTCTGTCCAGTGGTTTTGAGGACTCAGTGATGAGTGTTTGCACCGAGTGCTCGCAGAGAAGCCCCAAATGTCACCGCGTAGCTCAGAGCCATGAATACGCCCACAGTCTGACAAACCACCAGACTGAGTAATCATAAATGGTCAGTTGTTATAAGTTACAGTGATGCAGAGCTGAAAAATCCTTCTCTTACTAATGCATCAACATCTCAAACTTGCGATCACAGCGATTACGACGAAACCACATGGCGGTTAACTCGACATGCATGCAATGATCATTTAAGGTAACGAAATAAAAAAATGCAAGAAGAATTTTCATTAAATATCTGAACGTAGAAGCTCTCACTTGCACACGAGCGCCTCAAATTTTCAGCGCTTTCCATGGCAATGCTAACATGAAACTTCTTTTTTTTTGTCAGCCTTCACTTTGTTCAATGGGTTTACGGTGGCTTTCAAAATTAGTTGTATTACTCTCAACTTCAAAAGGAAAAAAATTGGATCTTATCAGCAAGACAAAACAATGTCAGTGCATCGGAAAAAGCACATAGCTACTCATAAAGGTTGGAAAAGTAGAACAAATCTCGCTTGAAATCTTGAACGCTTTGGGGACAATTGCTTGCTCTGCTTTAATCCATGTACATTACATGCTAATAAGGCTTAATGGGTTGTCTATATGTGCACATTATGTATAATTTTCAAAGAAAAGTGAAACTACCTTGTAAAATCTTAACCATCCCACCAAATAATGAAATGATCAATAAATAAATAAAAAGCCTGCAGCAACAAGTGAACTAACTGAAGGCGCACTGCTCTGACCTAAAAAGGTCCTTAACAGTAAGTGTGTTGCATTTGGCATGTCAGAGATACAGAGTAAACTACACAGCTGAAGATTAAAATGATTTTTGAGAACGAACTAAAATGACTTCCAGATTGAAAGTCAGGTAGCTCATGAACGAAGTTTTTAGAGAGTTTAATCTACATCTCGACTTGTTTGGCCAAACTTGTTTTCACCACTCTCTCCCATGACAACATTTTAGCTTTGTATAGAATCACAGATTCACAGATTAATGCTTTCCTGTTAGACGTTGTGTTTTTAACCTCTGCTGGAGCTGTGTGGCCGTTTCACATCTTTATCTCAGATATTGTGAGGGAATGTAGTCTGAAGTAGCTTAAAAATACATACGTCGCTCTGTTAAGCTACGAAATAATATGTAGCTTCTTTAGTCCATGTGCACTTGAAAATACAACATTTTAAAACTAGACTGCTCTGCTGACTGCAGCCATATTTAATACATTTGCATATTATTGTAAAGTGAATTCATTTCAGTAACTTACTTATTTTCAAGCCAGGTTTTCTGTAAATTATGACGATTTTCTTTGTTTACGAGTATTGCAAACATAACATTTCGGAATAGAATATGACATCAGACCATTATAGAGAAATGTGGGCTTAATAAAAATAATGTTTAATATCTGCTTAGAACTTTTTAAGACCTACTTTTTCATTTGACTGACAAGCCTCATTGGCACACATATTTGCATTTATTAAAAATGACTGCATATCACACCACGTGTTCATGAGGCCCTTTGAAAATAATAGGACTGTACAAGAAGCGCTGAAGAACAAGGTCAACCAGAGGAGAGAATAAAAGGCGTATTGATACACAGACGTAATGAAAGTTCTGGAGAAGAAATATATATGACACCAAAACCAAATTGGACAAAAAGTACGCGAAAGCTTCGACACGAACACTGTTCAGAGGCTTATGTTTCATCACCTCTGAAACATAGTCTAATTAATAATACTGATACAAAATTACTCATTAGTGTTCATAGTAGAATTAAGTTTCACATTTTGACATATGCAACATATTTGTCACATCGTGGCTCATTAATTAACCAAAACCAACAACAGAGATAAATCCCAAAGGAGCCGTCCGTGACAATAGATCACGAAACTTAATAATTTACAATATTTTTACTCTTTCTCAAACCTTCCATCACCTCAAACGTCTTTTAGCATAATGCCAAAAGTTTCCTATATTACTCAGATTTTCACAGAATCACAAGTTGAACCCTCTGCTCTTGCCGTGCAACGAACATGCTCCAAATTGTTGACATGAAAACTGCAGAGATCACATCTTTGCTGGTGGTATTTGCTGTATGCTTTTTTGTTTCATCTTGAACAACAAAATTTTTTTTTTTTTTTTTTTTTTTTTTTTTTAAGTTTTGAGAACACCGAAGGTTCAATCTGCCTGTAGCAGATCTGCGCAACTCCAGGCTCAAACCCACAACAGTTTGGTTGCACCAAGGTCTGTCTTTTTTCCTGCCGGAGCGTTTGAAAGTGCTCAGCGTCTTTTTTTCTTCTTCTTTTTTTTTCTTTTCTTTTCTTTGCGTTTAAATTCCACAAAGACAAAGAGCGGCGCATCTTCAGGAGTTTAGTGCTCCACAATGTTGATCACCTGCTTAGCGTAAAAGACAGAACAGCTTTTCTTTTTTCCTTTTTCCTTTTCTGAAACAGTTATGTAAAAATCCAGAAATAAAAACCTTTCTCAAAAACACAAACATCTTCTGGAAGTGACAGGTAAACTCTCTGTCCTCTGCTTCAGAGGTTCGGTTTATGTTTTAGGGTGTTGCTTTAAAAATTTTTACGCAGAAAGCTAATGAAGACTACTGCATGTCTGTCAAGTGCTTGGGTGAAGTGTTTGTGCTTGTCTTTGAGACAAACTCTGTCAAAAGAGTACTTCAAAAAAATGTTAAACTGAAAAAGAGATACAGTCTTGACAAAACAGAGTTATTTGGTGCAATTAAAGGAGAATAACGCAATGAAACGTGATGGAAATAGATTCCTGCAGCAAGCTCCACTTGTTATTAATAATTTTGCTGCACGCACCGGTTTTAAACAAAAAAGCTACAGAAAACCTAATGTAGGACTAGCCAACCGCCGTGGTCTGTTTAAGTGACCATCTCTCTACAGTTGGCCTATTTTTGAAGGTTGTCGCATTAACATCTGACATATCTGACAAAAGGGAAAAAGCAGACATCTCTATTTTGAGGGTGCACGTTTGCAAGCCTGCCCTCCCTGCATGTCAGTACCAATGGGCTTTGGCCTGCATGTTTCCTGTCACAGGCCAGTCGCTTTCAAGTGGTTTCTGTCACAGCACAGAATACTCTATTAATGTAGTGACCAGCACACGATGGCTGCAGGGGTAGGAAACAGTCTATGGTTGTCACAGGTATATAGCATCACACAAATATCCCGCCACTGTCCTCATTTTTTCTCCCTCTCTCCCTACTTAGCATTTCTCCCTTTCTGCATCTACATCTATATGTCTATCTATATATCTGTATCTATATCTACATATGTATGTATATATGTATGATTTTATAGACATGTATATATGTATGTGCATGCATGTATGCATGCATAGTGTGAGTGAGTGTGAGTGAGAGAGAGAGGAAGAGAGAAAGAGAGAAGGTTTTTTTTACTTTTGCTTTTGAATGAACAATAATAGAAACTTCCTTGCACTTCAAACAAGCAAAGCAGTTTTAGAACATGTGGGTTAATAAAACAGAAAGTTGCTTTCTTATAGCATGAACCAAGCTATTTAGCTCTATAATCAATGCACCAATAGGAGACTTGAAGAGGAGGGACCATGCAGACAAAGAGGAAACCACCTTGTCCCACAGACCAACCTGTGCCCCAACATTTCAGAAGTCACTGTACAGTCATGATGTAGGGTAGCTCATCGCCCTCTTGGGAGAAAACTCTCTAAATACCCGGTAAGTGCCTTCATTCATGCAGATTTCTGCTTTTTTTTTTTTTTTCCTCCATCTTCCGAGACTTGAAACCACAAGAACATACACTTGATCCTCCTCTGTCGTTTTTAGCACCCTTTTATTTTTCTAAAGAAAATCAAGTGAAAACTAGTACTACTGTGCTCTTCTGTAGCCCACGGAGTCTTTCAAATCAGTCTGCGCTCCTTTGACTTTAATCCTCTACATTCGCGCTGCGGGGAGGATGACTGTGAGTTCATGTCCTGTAAAAGGATGTGTAAATCTGACAAATGCATGCATGGTTTTCCCCTGTGTAAGCATTCAGATTTTACTGTACTGCAGCTGAATGGAGCTCAAGCGCCAGCTAACTGTGACATAACTATGCAGGAGTGCACTGTGGATTCGAATGCGGTACGCTACATTCTTTTGCTAACTTAAATATTTTTGAAAACTTCCGGAAATGTAGTTTATTAGTCAACGTCTGACAAAAAGCGAAGAGCAATCCTTCAGCTGATTGTGATTTGAAGGCCTCCTACTGTGTTTGTTGTTTCAAATTATATTAATTGTGGTTTCAAAGAGGAAACGTTTTAAGAAATACAAAATAAAAGAAGTTGTCTCAGTAATTAGAATAAAACATAACAGTTACATTAAAGAGAACGTAAAGTTGATTGAAAAGTAATACGGAAAGACATTGTATTCCAAACTTTTAATTTGCTTCAAAACTATGAAAGGCTAAGGCATGTTTTATTTGTAAGGTTTTTTGGAAAATGTCGCTTCACATGACCACCAATATTCTCATTATTATTATTATTATTATTATTAGTATTAGTATTATTATAAATATTATAAATATTATTATTATTAGTAGTAGTAATAGTAGTGGTAATAGAAGTAATAATAGTATTATATTTTGTTTCAGATCAATGAATTGCAAATTCAAAATGCGAAACACGTAGAAAAGTCGCTTATGTCGCATTGGCAAAAATCGCCTTCGGGGAAGTTTTACATCCATTTGCACAGCCGATATTCTGCACACCAATTCATGCCTGCTTTATCTACCTAAACTGAACAATGAGTGTTATTGATATAGTACGTTTACAATCTGCTATGATGACTTTTATTTTTCTATTTATCAAGTGTACACTGAAGTGAAACCTTTAGCTTGCATATGACCTTGGTATACAGTATGTACAAAGTTGCTCTTGTGTCACTTTCACTCTCGATGCTGCATGTATGGACTATGCTCAGTGTGTATGTGAGCAAAAATGGTAAAGATAAAAATCAACAGAGGCCAAACTGTTGCAAAAAATAACTTGTCCTTTGAACGTATTGCTGTTTTTATTTATTTTTTTCCAACATGGGAATTGAAAAATGTAAATTAAAATGATCAGTCCGATGCATTTTTTTTTGTTAAAGAGCAGCACTAAACATTTTACTTCCAGAAAATAATTTTCTGATTATCCATTTTTCCCGTCGTAGTTAAAACATCAAACAGAGAAACGACTGAAGTTGTTTAAAATTGTGCCACAGACAATTTCTGACCTCAGTTTGGAAAAGCAGCAGTGCATTATAAATCGCAAGAGTCAAACACTTTCGAGACCACAGCCTTCCAAGCAGCTGGTAAACACACAGCAGCAACATTTTCATCTCTGGATTCTCAATTTTAGTTGCAAAATTCCAAATATTTCTGTTTGATATGCCGATATTTACATATTACACCCCTGCACACTTTTGCATTTGATGTCTGTCACACCTAAATACAGTTTTATTGTTGTTGACGTTCAAACTTTACTCATGTTTTCTCGAGTGTACAGTCATTAGTCATGGTTTCATACACTGTTAGGGCTTTGCGGCTTTTAGAGTGCATATGTGCTCTGCGAATATCAAAAGTGTCACTTAGCAGAGTACATTTTCACAAAGCAGCATGTTTTAGCCTGATAACACACATTGCTGTGATTGAGGTAAATGTTATTGCAAAAGTATAGGGAAATATGTAAATTTTAGTCTTTGTGGCAGGTTAAAAAATTATGAGTATTAGCTTGCATGCTGGATGAAAAAGAAACGTGTTATTAAATATTTTATAATGATTAACTAAATCTCATGTGCAATCTGTCTCCTTGACTCTCGCCACTTGACAACACTAAATTAGGAGGAGTGGGGGGGGAACTATTTAAACCACAGCAAACACATTTTTTTTTCTTCTGCCACTGATTTCCATTCCAGAGAAATGCAACAAATTAACGGCACAGTGTAGGAATCGTCTGATCACGTTCGTGTGTTGTTTTCTCTTTTCAGAACGTATTTCCAGAACATTCAGAGATGATTCGAATCAACAACACCCAATACTTCCACTTTCTGCAGCAGGCAGATGTCCTCCGTCAATCAGGGTCGCTTTGCGACGCCATCATCTCGGTGCAGAGCCAAACGTTTCGGGCGCACCGCTTAGTTCTAGCCTGCGCTAGTAGAGCGTTAGCGCAGCACCTAGCCAAAAGCGACGCAGACAGCCCAGCCCATTGCACATTGGAGTATTTCTCTCCCCACACCTTCCAGCAAGTCCTAGACTTCATCTACACTCAAGCTCTTGAAGTGCCGGTGAAAGACCTGCAGCAGCTGCTAAGAGCCGCCCAGGTCTTAGAAATGCAGCTGCTGGAGGACCAGTGCCGCAAGCAGCTGGACCGCCTCGAAGCCAGAGAGAAGGATAAAAACGGAGAAGCAGTAGACCTCACAGAGGAAGAGAAAAGTGTAGAAGAGAAAAATCAAAAGCAAAAGAGTAGACCAGTTTCTGAGAGCAAAGTCCAAAAAACATCCTCCCCGGTAGAAAAGCCGAGCTTTGGCATCGTCATGGAAAGTGCTTCAATCGCTGATTCTGCGGATGTCCCCGCCAACCAACAATCCCCAAAAAGGAAGGCCAAATTGTCCCCGATATCAGCGACCCTGTGCAACAGAGATAGTGTCATTACCAGGCCCAACAGCAGCGGTTCCTCCTTCTCTTCTGCGTGGGCATTCCCCACAAACATGTGGGACAATGGGAATCACCTGAACACCCTAATGCGAATTGCAGGGAACTACTCTAACTTTTTTGCATCTCATCCCCTTCCGTCCTCCAACCAGACCTCTGTGGTATGTCCATTCCCCCTCTCTTCTCAACACATGTTCCCTTTACTCAGTTCCCATTTTCAAACTCCCCTTCAGAGCACTGCACTAGGCTACTCACGTTTGCACCCCCACCCCTACGCTCAAAATCTGTACACGGAGACTTCGAGGATGGGCAGCATGATCAAGAACGGCATTTTGAAGAGAAAAAAATTGAGCCACACTAGTCAAACTGTGGAAACAAGGTGAGACAGACTTCTGACATAATCTTGGAAAGTTCAGTTTTTATTTTCTCTCATTTGTCTCCATGTTTTTCCTACTGAAGACTCATTTTAGAACCCCCTGACTTGCTCAGTTGTTCCTTTGCGACAGCTATCGTACTTGACTCACTGCTGCTTCGGTAGATGTGTGTGTGTGTGTGTGTGTGTGTGAGAGAGAGAGAGAGAGAGAGAGATTGAGCCTCCTTCACTTTCCTGCTCGATCGGTTTCACCTGTTAACCCTTCCCTGCCACATCAAATCTGTCGGTCTCTTTTAAGAAACTCGTAATCCAAGTTTAGATACGCAGAAATAGTTTCATTGATCCAAATCAAAGATGTTTTCCAGTATTTCAGTCATTTAAAAAAAAAAATGACATTGAACTTTCTGATATTAGGAGAAAAGGAAGTCTGAGAATAGTTTTTTCAAATTTCTTTTTTCATGCAGAAAAACAAAAAAAAAAACAAAAGAAAAAGCCAAATCCTTTCAAGTCCTTCAGAAGTAAAACCAAATTGTGAATAAAGGGGAGCCCCCTGCATGTCTCCCTTTCTTAACAAAATTTAAGATTTTCCACCTACTGAAAACGTATCTTCTGTGTTTCGACTGGCCGTGTGTACACCACAAAAACATTGTTCAGAACGCAAGCGAGAGTGTGTGTGGAAAAGAAGATCTCCTCTGGTGTCTCCCACTATCTTGTTCCCTGTAATCAAATTTTTCACCAAAGGCAAATATTATTGAAACCCTGAAGCGGCACTATAAATATCCCGTGGTTGGAATCAGTGGGGGAGGAGACACACTGATATTTAGAACTGATATTCTAAATATCAGTTTAGAATATCTAAATTGATATTCTCTAATAAGAGGAAACTATTTTTTTTTTCACAGATTTTTGTCTTTGGCACAGATGTTTGATTTGTACCGTACCATCTGCAGGACTCAAACAAACAAAATATGCTTCTCGCAGCTATCCCGAAGTGCCGAAAGTCAGAGAAAGAGCTGACGGGTGCCAACACTGCAGTTCAAGACTCCTCTGTGATCCGTTGCTGCGGGAGTCAGCCTCCACACAATTAGGTAAGGACGTAATCAAGCAAAAATGCCTCAATGCTGCAACGAGAACAGCACCCCGAGACCGTGGCTGTGACTGCAGCTACAGGAGTGTTGATCCTGAGTAAAACAGGTCAATTTAACAAGACTGTAAAGCACTTATTGGCGTGACCCTTAACCTCAGCAGGCTCCAGCGACGCAACTACGCAATGGAAAGTGATAGAGAGTTGTGGTTTTGAAAGCATGGTGCAATAGGAGCAGTAGTGTGGTTACTAGATACAGCTAGATATACACAGTACAGTACGTGCAGCAGCGAAAGCGTGGTTTGTCCTTAGACAAAAAAAAAATCTAACTTATTTGATGTTTGGATAAAGTTTTCTGAAGCCGACAGCTCACATAGGATCTGCAAGGAAGCTTGTGCAAGTGCATGGGTGAAAGTGTACAATCTAGCCGATAAAGACTTTATCTGGTCTTTGATGGAACAGTATGTTCGTTTTTCAGCAACTGTGAAAAATTGAAAAATTAAAAAAGAACAAATGCTGCGCTTGAAGCTAAGAGTTAGAAGTTTAGACTTCTAAAAAATGTGCGTGTGTATATATATATATATATATATATATATACACACACATATATATATATATACATACATATAAAAATACAAGCATTGCAAAACGTTGGGTATTTTGAATCGAGACACAGAGCAAAGCATTGGACAGGAAACACGCAAGCAACCGACGCCAGATCTCTGCAGGTTGCGTTTTTTAGAGTGGTAAGTGTTCAATTGTTGTGGTTTAGTCTCTCCTGTTTTCTCCCCTGACTACAGTATACCCGCTTCATATTTCTGCATCCTGTCTATAGGCTACTGTGATGGGTACAATTTCTCTAAAAAAGACCCGAAAACCATACAGGCCAGCAAGAGGCTGCACTTTTTTTTTTTTACTTTAACCTCAAAAATCACACCTTTTGTAAAAGATTTTTAAGAAGATATGCATGCAAAGGTGACAGGAAAGTATTCTTACACATGGTGAGCCTATTCTCTTGCAACAGGATGCGTCAAAGAGATACGCTTTCTGAGAAAACGGTTGCAAAATCGCTTTTTAATAGCCGTCTTTTATTATTATTATTATTAGCATCAAAATCAGTAAATATTTTTCCTGTTTGCTTAAAAAGTGAGATCAGAAAGCAATGATTACTTGGCTTTTATGTTTATTGAGAAGGTACTCACGTTGAATCGACTAGGAATCAATTCTCATTTACGGCACGGACTCAGTCAAGAGGCAGCATAATGGGCAATAATCACTAATAAAAGACAATTTAAAACCTCAACACAGTAACATAAAATGAGAATGGCTGGAGGTGGCAAGATTATAAAAATAATCCTCTCTGTAAATATATCGGTTAATTACGACATTTTCTAATAAAATCCTATGTCTTATTTCAAGCCTACAGTCCAGAATCACATCAAACCAGGTACTGGTTAGATTAGGAGCACCTATTAATCAACTGGTTTTATTCCAAATAAATAATTATTTGATTTACTCTCTTTGATTGCTTACCATATCCTGTTTAAAAAAAAAAAAAAAAAGAATGTCATTAGCAATACCCATATTTGTCGTATTTAAGCACATTGAGTAATATTTGAGGTGGTATTTCCTGTTGTGCAGTCTAGCTTTGTGTGTAATATGCAGTTTTTGAAAACATGGGTTTCACTGCTGACAAGCCTTAACACCTTTAAAACTGCCCTTCTAACTGCCTATTTCGGTTTGCCGCAGGTCAAAACTGTGATGGATGTCAGTTCTGCGGAAGAGACGCCGTGCAACACGCAGCGAATGCTAGAGACCACAGAGGAGAAAAACCCTACCAGTGCAAACACTGTCCAAAGAAGTTTAGCCTAAAACATCAGCTCGACACACATCACCGCGTTCATACGGGTAATTCTCTAAATAATTGTTAACAGTTCAAAAACATACTTTGTGTCAGTATACCACTGACGACCTATTGATTACTCATTGTTCTAGTTGATTGGAATCAAGCTTGCAACCCTAACAACTGCGCATTGCATAGATTTATGTTTCTGTCATGTTCCAACCAAAGACTTGGGTTTATTTTGAGTTGGGAGGGGTTCATTTGATAGATCGTTATAAAGGGGTTAAACTGTGAAGTGTAAAAAAATAAAAAATAAAAAAAGTTATTCACTAATTAAGCAAAAAACAAAAACAAAAATCAGCAAAATGTGAGATACACTTTGTAATTAGCCCCTTTACTTTGATACCACTAAATAAATAAATAAATAAATAAATAAATAAATACAGGATTATCAACTAACCTCGAGTTCACCTGTCTAAAATTTAATATCAATAAAAAAATAAAAATAAACAGATGTTCTGTGAAGGTCTCGAAGGTTTGTTAGTGAACAAGCAGCATCATGAAGACCAAGAAGAACAGCAGACAGGTCAAGTTTTCATAGAACAGTATTCAATGCATCACCCAAAAACTAGTAGTGCAAATCACTAAAGTAAAGTGTACTGTCATTGGAAATACTTTACGGCACTTTGCTCCAACATAAATGCATTAGAACATACATGTTCTACACACTCACAGAGATTTGGAAATGTTTTTTTTTTCCCCCATTGTTTTAATTGCTTTTTACATTATTCTTTAAAATGGTTTCTTAATATTTTTATTTGTCTCATTACATCATTTTAACAAATTAAATCAGACTAAATCAGATATCATAATTAGTTACTCAGTGCTTTAGCAGAATTTTCACCAAATACGTCTACTTGAGTAAAAATGTGTTGCAGTAATGTTGCTCATTCTTGAGTACGATTGTTGCCTACTCTGCTCGCCTCTTTCTATCAAACAAAATCCCGATAAAATACATAGGTTTGGTGGTTGCAACGTGACAACATTTTCAAAAATGTCCTACTGCTAAGAAATACTTTTGTGACATACTATATGCTTGAGTACTTTTAAGTTGAGGAGTTGTTGTAGTATTGCATTGGTAAACGAAATGATGGTAAAGTGTGCAATTATGCAAATATTTACTCTGTGGCACCTTCGAATGTTTAAAATGTCGCTTATAAATTTCTGTTTTTCCAAAGTGCTGAACATTTTCTGAAGAAGACTGTAGTAGAGTTGTTTTCCAAGCAGCTCATAGTTTTCCACTCATTTTAATATCACAAAAAACCTCACAGAAAAACTGAAACTAACAGATCTCAATCTTCCATGAGGTAGGAGACATGTTAATCAACAGTGTACATTAGGATTGCTTATATGCTTATATATATATAAATTAAGAACAAAACTTGAGGCATTTGGAACATTCAAATGTTTCACAATTTCATTTTTATCCACATCTAGACGTTAGTAGCAAATGGTTAGCCGGTAAATGTGCTCTTTTTGTTTTTACCATGACATAAAATCAGAGAAACAAACTGACTAAGTGGAACAATGGCATGAAGTTAACTTGTGCAAACCTGAATGATTAGCATAAAAGTGTCCCAGTTTAGGTGATTTCAATCACTAACGCAATTCATTTCTGAAAAAGAAAGAAAAGAAAAAAAATCACGGAAGTGATGCGCACTCGTCATTTACAGGGTTTGGCAACAACCGACTGAAAAGCTCATATGCTAGAATATAAATGTGAGACCCTTTGCCGATGCTCATAGTTTGCACCCCCCCACCCCCACCCCCAAACACCTTAAATGTCTTCCTTCCTGTGCATTGTCTTTGCTTCTAGGAGAGAAGCCGTTTGAGTGTCGTCTGTGTGGTCAGCGCTCACGGGACTACTCTGCCATGATCAAACACCTGCGGACCCATGGCGGCGCAGCGCCCTACCAGTGCACCGTGTGCCTGGAGTTCTGCAGCAGCCTGGTCGCCATGCAGAGGCACATCAAGAGCCACGCTGTGCAGGACTTCCCCCCTGACTGGAGCATCAACAACACCTACTTGTACATCTCCCACATATGAGGCCATCCTCATAAAGCTGTAGCTTCAGTTGGTGAATCTCCTGTGAGGGCTGTTTAATTTGGGTTGAATTTACAGTACGGGAGTGACACTCATAGCTAAAGGTCTGCTTAACCCATACAAAAGTGAACGTTGAATAAAAACATTTCTCCAATTTGTGGTTCAAGGTCAAACTCGACATTCTGAAACCGTTCTCTATTTGCATTTGCAATAATAGGAAATACAGATGCAGTACTATTTCCAGTGACATTAAGGGTTTTGAAAGTGTTTACCAGGCATTAAAGCCACATCAGCATCTAATCCTCGATGCATGACGCAGGAATCCTCCCTCTGACTTTCAAAATTATTATCGGACTGCTTGTGCAAGCTTCGCAGCCTTCACCCGGGTTCACAGCGCCCTCAAGAGGACATGCAGCGAAAACAAAAATCGGCATTTTCTTGTGCTGGAGCTTTAAACGCCACGCTTGAAAGAACACAGGAAATATCAGAATCAGCCCTACTATCACTGCACAGTAAAAATAAAACATAATAATTCATTTAGTTTAAACCATATCATATTCACATTTGCATGCTGACTTGCCTATTCATATAATATCACACGTACTTAGGATAAAAGGTGTCGAGACTTCAGAATTAAGGGTCAAATAAGAAATATTTCATTCATTTTTGAATATAAAAATGTGTCAAACTAGATTATCAACATAGTTATCAACATTAACTGAAATATGATAAAGGTTGCATGTGCTATTTTTTAATGTATCGTTCTGCTGTATTACTATTTAATAAATATTAGCTCCTCTAACCAAGTTACTTTTTAATCCTCAGCTAAGATCTTTTGTTTTCTGTCATTGCCAAATGCATGGACACCAATTCACCTACGTCACGTCCTTTAGATTGAATAGCACTTGGTAGATGAAATGCTTTTTACAAAAGCTACACATGCGGTATGTTACAACTGATGTTTTCTCAGTAGTTCATGTTTGCGATATGTGACGTTATAAAATGCTTCCTCCAGGGAGCTTTCTGTACAGCTTACAGGCCTGCTACCACTTATGGATAAGTGTGGATTTCAACAGCATTATCATAATAAGTATGAAAAGGAATATAAATAAATGTTTATTTCTTTTGCCAGCTAAGCATTTACCAGATAAATGTGCCATGTTACTACTTCACCAAATAAATAAGTTTGTAAGTACAGAGTTTTGTCTGCAATTCTTTCAGTTTATCCACTTACTAAGAAGAGCATTTTCTTCTGCTTAGGCTTTTCCCGTCAAGGACCTGTCTATTTAATCATATATAAATACTCATCAGTGTCGTTATTTAAATGATGCTTTTCTGGTTTTACTCTTATCAGACAAATCGCATCTAATGCATCAGATACGTTCTTCAGGACATCAAAAGCTATGCTGCTTATTTGTGGTGAGCGAGTGAAATAGTATAGAAATGCTTACTGTCTTTATCAGCCTGTTAAGCATGTGGTGGCGATGAGATGTTCTCAGAAACTGGGGGGGGAGTTTGTATGAGAGAATGTGTGTGGCTGAGTGTGTAGTTGTTTATGCAGTGTGTCTGGGACCTTTACTAGCATTTACATTTACTGCCTGTCGAGCAGCTAATGGTGATCAAAGCCTGACTCCGGTGTGACAAGCAATGATTTTTAAGAATGCGGTTGGTTTCATTGTCACAGTGACAATCCTCTGAATCAGTTCAGTGATTAAAAGAGTTCAGACAAATGCATATGGTGACGCATACCACTCAAAGCCTATCTCCACTGTATTAATCTTCTTAATGCGAACTTTGACATCAACAGCTGCAGTTAAACTTCTCCACAACTTTCTCCCTGGCCTCACTAGCGCCTTCTTTGGTGCCTATGATCTCGTTTGTTCACTAAAGTTCTCTAACAAACTCACTGAGGCCTTCATAGATGGGATGTGTTCATACTAAGAGTCAATTTTACACAGATGGACTCAATTCACGATAGCTACATTGCTCCAGACGGTAGTTGTTCACACTGGAAGATTAATCCAGGATATCAGAGTAAAAGAGCTAAATACAAGAAGCACACCACACTTTCCAGATTTTTTTATTTGTAACAAAATGTTTAATTTACAATCATTGTTATTCAGGAGACCACTGGCAAAGGGGACGCCACTTTAGCTCTGTGTTTCAACTTCATGTCTTGTCTGACATCTTCATGTTGTCAGAAAATTGTAAATTAAACTTAACTGTTTAAACAATGTACTTAATCACAAGTAATTTATTATTTAACAAGGGAGACAATGACTTTTTTTACAAAGGGTCAGGTTGATTTGGTTGGCTTTGCACCCTGCAGCTGCATTTATCTCTGAAAGTAAAATGTTTTTGTTTCTCTAAAATGTTTCAGTGTCACAAAAATGCAATATTTTTTTTTATCTTGAAAAGTAATTTTAAAAAATCTCACCGATAAAACTGACATCCATGACTGAAAAATAACGTCTAGTCTCTCTGCAAAGCTGATGGTTTGTTAAAGTTTGTACGTCTAGAGTCAGATTTTTTTGAATAAGTTATGAGTGGGAAGCCTTCTAACACTGTTATCACGAGCTGCATCTAAAACACAGCACATAAACTTGAAATAACTTGAGTTTGAAGGAATGCTCAAATGTGATTATTAGCTTCCAAAAAGACAAAGAAGGGGATGGAAACGCAGTCAGTTTGTTGATATATTTTATTCATGCTTTTGCCTTTTATTTTTCTTTTGTTACATGCCAATATTTAGTTTTTATTAATAAACGGGTCTATGCATATTTAAGGTTAGGAGGGGGATGTTAAAAGTCCTGTAAAACATGCTATCACAGCATCTGCTCAGCACTTGCTTCACTTTCATTACCTTCTGACATTCTTTCCTCCTGAATGTCACCGATGGTAAACCGAATGTTCGACGGAGACTTTTCTTTGCCTCCTTCAGCTGCTCCCTCTGCCCAGGCATCGCACTCCCTGCAGGCGGTGTGGCTTTGGACTTTGCACCCGGCCAGAACCATCAGCTGGTGTGCTTGGCTGGCGCTGCAGTTTGGAAGCGGTACCTTGTATGTGGTGTGGAACCTGCGCAGATCCACTCGAAATGAGCCTTTCTCCAGCGTCATGCAGGGTTCAAAGCGAGCACCCCACTCAATCTCTGTTTCTATGTAAGATGTTTTGGCTTGGCACATCATTCCTGTAAAAAAAAAAAAAAAAAAGAAAAAAAAGAAGTGTAATTCACATTGTGTTCCACAAGATGTCGCTATGTGTTTGCATTTCCCTGCACAGTACTTTGTGTGAACATCATGACATTTCATCCTATTACTATGATGCCATAACGCTTTACTCTTTGAATGTACAGTAAATTTGCTTAGGGATGAAAAAATTATCATTGCTGTTGCAAAGGTACCTTCCAGTTGTAATTGATTCAATCTGGTATCTAGAATTTGTATGATGAAGCTGAAAGCAAGTAAAAACATAGGAGAAATTAATAATTACAGCAATGATGTCATCATCTTCACCTGGAGAAAATCTGTATGAGATAGATTGTCCCTGTATGAGATAGATTGTCCCTACCAGGGGGTGCGGGTGTCGCACCCCCTGCTTGAAAAGGGGTGCGGGTTTTAATGTTTTTATTATTTTTTTCATCTTTTTTTTTTCAAAATCTCTTTCTCTTTCTTATTCAATGTCACATGCTGTTTTCTTTTAATTATGTAAAGCACTTTGAAATGCCTTGCTGCTGAAATGCTTCTGCTATTCAAATAAAATTTGATTGATTGACTGATTGAGAAAAGTACAAATGGGCCTACTCAAAGGACACGTACTGTTCTAGGATGTAATCAGCATTTATGTAATAAAACTTGTGTTTTAGTGGAGAGATTTTATCTTTTTTAAAAATGATTTAGGAAAAAATAGCAAAACCAACAAATAGAATCTGATAAATAATGTAGGTGATAAAATATACCAAAAGTAAAATCTATTAACAAAAAAATCTAGACAAAAAACTTTAATTAAATTCTAGAACTTCGATGTTTTTTAATGATTGTGTTTCCCATAATGTAACACATCTATTAAATTCCTTTCTTATTGGTCTGATGTAATATTTTTAGTTTTTGGGAATATGAGTTTTTGGCTTTCAACAGCTCTAAGTCATCGGCCTTTGCGGAAAGAATTACCTAAATAAATGAGCATACTGCCCGTTAGAGAAACCTGCAGTGAAATTTCCATGGGAAAAGTTAATCTGATCTCTACAAAAAGCATGAAGAAAAGGCGGAAGTTTGCCTTGTTCATTGGACAAATTAGTCTAAAAGGTAATTATTTGGACACAGGACCAAAAGGCACCAAATCATCATTTTCTTCCAAGAAAAACATGTTAGGCCAATAGTTCAACATGTCAGAATCAATAGTGAAATACAAACATCAGAGGGTGTTTGAGGAAAATGTGAGAACATTTATTAAGCAAAATAATCCCAAAACTGGCTGGGAAATGAGATCATCTGGCTCTGGGACTACAGTCATATAGTCATTCAGTCATACAGGACTACAGGATATGATCTTTAGATCATATCCTCCCATGCTTTGAGGATTGGAGAGACATTATACACTGGTAGAAGACTAAAATAAATATCTCAATGATATTATTTCAACCACATGGGTAACTACAGTACTTAGGAGGTATGGTGGCTGAACTTTTTCCCTGTTAGAAAATGCAATGTGTTTACATATCTTATGTAAAGAGTAGCAAGTTGCTCATGTTTTTGTTCACATTTTAGTCACTTTATTTTTGAGATACAAGTTATTTAAAATAGAAAAAAAAACTCATTTAAAAGTATGAAAGAAATTGTTACGTAAATGTGTTTCAGAAATGTTCCAAAGCATGTGACATTTGAAACTATTGTTACTGATGTTTTGTTGGAAATAATCTGGTTGGTGTCAAGCGATTTGGTCACTAATGTCTGGAATCCATCCTCATTTTTGCAGACTTTGATAAGTAATAGCTTCCAGACCCCAGATAAAGACCCCTTTGACTGCAGTCTGCTCACTCTGACAGATGTCGAACTCTCATGCAACAATAAAACTAGGAAGCAGACAGATTAAAGTGATGAAAGACTGTTTCTTATGAAAGAGATTCTTTTGTTTTTTATTGGTCACAGAGCAATTATATAAATCTGACTCAATAGTGTGGCCACAGGAGTTGTTGTTATTTAGTTTTCATGAATGGCCCATACACTCTCTCCTCATGAGAGTTCAGGAATTTTAGTCCCAGAGCCAAACCTCAACATCTTGCGACTCACTAGAAAAAATATGTCTGTGGGCTGAAGGAACGCAACACTGCCTGGAATATTCTCATTCAAATTGACTGTAACAATGATAAATGCCTCTCTTCACTTTTTGTAACGTCGTAGTCACAATCGTGAGAGCATTTTATAAAGCCTTTATGACACACTAGCAGATAAGTGTGATGTGAAAGAGAGATGTAATGGTTTTTAGCATTTCTTTAGAATGAAAATCTTTAAAGTGTGGCATGCACATGATATATTCAGCGCTCTTTACTCTGATAGCCTTAAACAAAAATCCAGAGCAATCAAAAGGAATTGTTGATGGGAAACCATAAGAAGCCTTGTTTACATCTCAAACTAATCTGAAAAAAAAAGCATCCACATGACAAAGATGGTAAAAATATAATAAAAAAAACATACATCAAATGCTTGCATCTGCAGTTGTGGATAAATTGTCAAGTTAAAACAGCAAATGATACACTTGTGAGTCCATTTACTATCTCCACCCAACTGGCACACCCATCCCTTTCACTCAGGCCCATCTGAAGTCTATAAGGTAACTTAGCACACTGTGCTCACAATGATCTCTTCAGACAAAGAGCTTCAAGCTTCCACAAAGACACCACTGGTAGGAACTGGACATTATATCATTTAATCTGCATTCAGAAGACCAAATTAGCCTTGTTGATGAAATGGGTTTTATGTGTTTAGAATGTAGTTTATTTATTTGTTCATTCACTGTTAACTTAAAAGTAGGTTGTTAACATCACCTGGAAAACTAGTTAATTAGGTCATTGTGATCTGTAATTGATTTTGTTTCATTTGTTTGTAGGTTTTCAACCTGCTCTGTGACTTCTGTAACTATCTTGACTACTCCATGTAAAGTCATGGTGGTTTTGCGCTGTCAGTTGGAAGAATCCAAAGACAAAAAGAAAAGATAAATAAAAGATGTCGCTGAGGTGAGTGGTTCCTGCGTTTGTTTGATGGGAGCAAGCCTTTTTCAAGTTTGGGCAGAAGCCGAGATGGTTTAAAGAGAGCAAAAAACTTGACTGTGTGGGTGTGTGTGTGTGTGTGTGTGTGTGTGTGTGTGTGTGTGTGTGTGTGTGTGTGTGTATAAACTTTAAGAGTTTATGAAATTTTGAATTATTAGAATACCTTGGCAATAAAACAGGTGAGTCTTTATATAAGCTCTGATAGTTTGGCTTAATGACCTAAGTAAACTTTTGATTTTAATAAAATATTTTTGCAAAAGAAGATAGACATAAAACTCAAATTGTGAGAGAAATACAGAAAAAAGTTAAATTACTATGGAAAATAAATGCTGGGAATGTTAAGATTCTACTCTATCTCCCCTTCCTGTGGAGTTAACTGTTACTAACCTGTGGCCTCGACTATTCCCTCCAATATAACAATGATCTCAAACTGCTGTCGTCGGAGCTGCTCCGGGCCCAGGTCCCACAGCGGGCTGCTTGCACCAATATTATGCTGAATGACTTGAGGTTCAACCAGGAAGAGGCGGTCTGATCCAGTTTCATATCCGAGGTCAATCTCTGTCTGCTCCAGTGGTAGAAATTCCCCCTCAGCTGTCTGGCGGGACTTTATTAACTTTGCTCGAACCTTTGCATCCACCATGTGGCTCTCGCGCAGGTCTCCGAGGCGAAACATCAGGCACAGCTGGTCATCGCGGTTTGCGATGACGCAGGTGCGGCTGAAAAGAAGCGTCTCGGCTCGCTTTTTGGGACGAGATATTTTCACAAACATGCAGCCCACCATGAGGGCATCTATCATGGAGCCCACGATGCACTGCATCATGACCAGCAGCACACCCTCGTGGCAGGTGGGGGAAACAGTCCGTGAGCCATAACCAATGGTACGCTGTGTCTCCACGGAGAACAGAAGGGCCGATATGAAACCATCTATTCCCAAGTAGCAGGGATTTTGGTCTACATGCTGGTTCCGAGTTGTACCAAGAGGTTGTTCTTGACCCAACTCACCTCGAATGGATGCATTAGCATAATAAAGGCCAGCAAATAGGAACCAGGTTGTAATATAGCACATCATAAAAACAAATAGAAACCAGCGGTACTGGAGGTCCACAAAAGAGGTAAAGATATCAGAGAGAAAACGCCCCCTTTCATCAATGTGGCCGAGGTTGACTCTGCACTTTCCATCCTTGGACACGTAGCGAAGTTGCTCTCTGGTTTCTGGAGGAAGTCTGGGTGTTTGGTTGCTTTCACTTTCTATGAGTTTACTTCGAGCCTTTGCAAGCCTCTCCATTTCCCTTCCAGGGCTAGATGTGTTGCTGTGTGCTGGTGAGAGTGGGCTGGTGTGGAGAGGGCTGCTGTGGGTGAAATGAAGGGGACTGGAGGAGCCCATGTTGGGGACACTGAGGGCATGACGACGGAATTGCGAGACATTGTTGGTCTCGCTCAATGAACAGCGCCGCCAGACGTTCTGCTCTTTATCTGTGACTCCAGGAGTGCAGGGAGGCAGCAAGCAAAAACTGCCTCGAATATCCGTTGTGCTCTTGTAGCGTTTCCTGGTTGGTGCAGAATCAGGAGATGCCTCTGCCACGGCGTCCTTCGTCTAAGGAAAGAAACACAGCTATTATACTTCCTGCTGAAACTACAGCCAAGCCACAGGGTCATGGAGTGCATTTCAGTTCAACGCACCACAGTTCCTCTAACTTTTCCTTAGAAAGTTAGAGGCACTGCTGTTTGGGAATAGATAGTGTCATACCGCCGTGACAGTATGCGCCGGTATGAAAAGAACAAAAAGACACCCTCTTTGCACACAACAGGGAATTATAGCAAAGCTCCAGTATTCCCTGCACATTCAGATTTACTGCAGCTTTATTGCTGTGCATGTTTTTTTTTCTCTCTCTGTTTTTTCTCTCCTTTGCCATTTTATGCATTCCTTTTTTTGGTTTCTTAGTACTTAATTTTGGCTGCAAAAATGATCTTTCTCCCACAAAAACGTTTAAGTGATTAAACTTCCTTGTGCTTGAATGTCTGCGAGCAATTGCTGTTTGAGAAAATCTTGATAAAAAGCAATTACTAGGGAAAAAGAATCCAGAAAAAAAATTGTCACAAAGTTTGACACAATTGTAAGAGCTTTTTTTTTTTTTTCCTGTCAATATTCAAAGTTTAAATTACTTTCTTCTGCAAAACAGAGATTAATATTGTGAGGGAGATTTGAGTGGTTTTCATAAAGTGTGTTTAGTAATGCCCTACACTATTTTTTCACAGAACTAACATGACAGGACAGTTGTTTGTGTCGACCATGTGAAGGTCAAGATGTCCTAAGGAAGAACCTCCCAGGAACTGAACAGGACATTCTTCCAGGCAGAGTGTTTCTTGAAGATAATGAAATTGTTTATGTTCACTGTACTTTTAAGGATGTTGCAGAGCCTCTCTCCATAACACCCTTCCCCTGTTCTGAAGCAACACTCTTCTTTTGCCAGTAAGTGAATGAGTCTTTACAAACTCTATGGAAACAGTCTTTGATTTATTAAATATTTACACCACAAATTTTTTTTATTGTTTTCATCTCTAATTCGTAAACATGCTCTTCCAATGTAAACATTTGAGCACTAGATTTTAAGGAAATCTTGGAGCAATGCATCAGTAATGTTTCCTTTTACTTGATTAAATAAAGGACAGATACAAGCTTTTTGAAATTTTGGGGTTTTGTAATTTAACAAAATACTTGACTAAAAGGTGAAGTAAGCAGGTTCACAACTGTAAAATACATGGTTTATTTGCAGGCTACAAAATGTCAGTAGGTTCAGACAAACTGACAAGCCTGTTACGGTCACTGACCTCTAGGGGCTCTCTTCATGAAAGAGCTCTCTTGTTTTGTGTGTTTTACCTGGCTGCCACAGGTGGGATGAGTTGGGGCTCGTCAGCCACCCTACAAAAAGCAGCAAGCTGAAGATGCCAGACCCCCTTCATTTGTTTGTCCTGGGCCTTGACCTGTGATCCTGTGTGGGAACTGATTGTGTGTGGGAACTGAACTGAGCTAGCTGTGAGCATCTTTGTGAACAATTGTTCAAGACGTGTTTTTGTTCAGAGGTGGAAGCTGGTAGGGGTTCTCTGCCATTTTTGTTGTGAACTGTTTTCTCCTGTTTTTTGGTTAGTAAGGGAGTTTAGGTTTTGTATTTTCCTTTAGTTCTTCTTTAGAAAGTGGTTGTTTTATTTTATACTTATAAGGGGGTGTTTTGTTTATTATTTTGGCCTTGGAGACCCTGAAGCATTAAGCTCCCCTGTGTTTTTTTATGTCTCCTGTAGTTGTTGTTTTATCAGGACTGTAAAATAAATTATACCCATCCATCAACTGTTCGGATTACTTTTTTCGTTTTATGTTAAAACCCAGTGCCAGAATTTACTTTAGGAATTTTAGGGTGGGGTTGTAACAAACCCATAAGTTCAAATCGGTGAAAGGTTAAGAGAGTTGAGATAGAGAACTTGTACACGTCTTTAATCGCTTGTGTAGTTTCATTACTTTTTGTATTATATTATTAAATACGCAGCATGTACCACAAATATGTGGATCTTGTTTAAGATATGGTAACATTCTTAAGATTAAAGCAACGGCTACACCAATTCAAGCTTCCATTTTTAACGAAACGAAAAATGGCAAAAGAATACAGCTTACATTTATGAAGTAGCTCTCACAGTGAATTTTCTCCCCTGTTGGTGTGGAATGGACCACCATGATAGACTGTGGGCAACTAGCTGTAGAGGTCTGTTGTCCTTTTGTCCTGACCTGCGTTGATCCACAGCACGCTGTGGTCTCCACATTGCTGTCTTCTCTTGCTCCAGAATGCATCACAGAAACGGGAGGAAAATAAACACCAGCAGGAAAGTATGATTACGATGACATCGTCAAAGTTCTTTGCTCGACGAAAGAACAGCAATGCAATTAGTCTCCAGCATCCTGACCAATGCCAGCATCTACATCCGAGCTTCTTAAAAGTGACCTAAACACAAGTTTAGCAATTATAAATCCCATCTGAGATGAACTGACCTTTCAGTCCGCGTGCCTATAGTGGCAATGAGCCGCTAACAGTTGGAGGAAAGGCTTTACCTTCTCCAGCTAGAGTTAAGCTCCCGCTTTATGCTGCCTCAGCAGTACTCTCACTGTATCGCTCAGAGTAGATCATCTACCCTTCGATTATACAACATCTATACAGGACAGGCCTATGGTTATTGAACTGGCAGCTGTAAGAACAACTTAACTTTAAACAAGTAAATTGGGGCAATTTCTCAATATGTTCTTGCCTGGGAGACAACAGGCCAGCATAGTGACGTCCTAAACAACCAAGTTCGATGCACAGTCACACCACCACATGCCTAAAGTACACACTGTTACTATCCAGTGACCCCCACCTTCGTGCAGTAAAGCAGGCTTAAAAGGATTTTATTACCCGCCTTGTGGATCCATGTGGATCTTGTTTAAGATCCACATGGATCTTAAACAAGATCCACATGGATCCACAAGGCGTGTAATAAAATCCTTTTAAGCCTGCTTTACTGCACGAAGGTGGGGGTCAGTGGATAGTAACAGTGTGTACCTTAGGCATGTTGTGGTGTGACTGTGCATCGAACTTGGTTGTTTAGGACGTCACTATGCTGGCCTGTTGTCTCCCAGGCAAGAACATATTGAGAAATTGCCCCAATTTACTTGTTTAAAGTTAAGTTGTTCTTACAGCTGCCAGTTCAATAACCACAGGCCTGTCCTGCATAGATGTTTTATAATCGAAAGGGAGAAGATCTACT
>NW_006800044.1:606644-619356 GCF_000485575.1 Poecilia formosa
AAAGGGAAAGGGGAAACTTCTTTGGTTGCCTCTTTACGTGAATACATGTGGTTGGAATGGTCTTAAATGTGTAAATGCAGGCACATAAATCCTTCACCTCCGTGCCAGAATTTCCAATACAAATACCTCCCAGTTCTTTTATTGCCATTTCAATGAAAGAGACTGGAGTCCGTTTTAATTTGCATAAGATCAAAGTCTAATGTATTCCTGGTCACATGCAACACAGTCTAATTTGCCACATGCTAATACTGTGGACAGGTCAGTCTCTACCCACGTCAATTTGTTGAATTGTATTACAAAAGTGTTATTTGTAGCTAATTACAACAAACCTACTGATAGTAGAAGACCTTGAAGATACTACAGTGATCTTGTCTCAGCTCCAAGAAAATTATGTTAATGAAAACAATGTTAACATGGAAATGATTGAAGATCACAAACTGTTATCCAGTCAACAACTGTGTGAATAAAAAAAAATGTCTGAAACGCCATAAGACTTCATAAACAAAATGGCATCACACAAACCAAACGGTGTATGGCTAGGATAAGTTTATACACTGTTAATGACCAGTGAATGACAAATGTATGTTTAGAACAAGTGATCCCAAAGGAACCAATTCTGGCAATATAATAAACTAGTTCAACTTAATGTTATGCACATTACAGTGTTTTGTTAATCGTTGAAGGATTTAACATTACAAAAAAAAAAAAAGAAGAAGAAATGACTGTCCTTTTTCCTACTGAATCGGCTGGTCAAGCACAACATTTCCAGTTAACAGCAGCTTGGTTTTTCCCAGTATAAGGTGACTTTATTACAGTGGACCACAATACAAGATCAGACTAACCACCTTGGGGGGGGTTTTCCCAGCAGAAACTCACTACAGTGTTATTAGTTAAACTTTTTCAAGCCATGTTTATGTTACATCCTTCTTTTCAGGAATCTAAGTCCAATACAAAAATAAACAGAACCGTTCACCAGTTAGTCAGTAAAATGTCACTTATGAAGCACTTTCCACAGAAAAGCTCAGCAAGTGCTTCATAAAGTAGGAGCATAAAACGAAGTAAACAAGGAAATAAATCATTTTAACGATACAGATAATGAAAAACATATTAAATGTTTAACACGTTTTTATAAGTATGTCTTCAGCTACTTTGTGAATGAGTCAAGACTACCAAGATGTCAAAACAAAGAAAAATAGTCATATTAGAACCAGACTTTTTAGACAATGAATTTATAACTCTAAATATTGATCCTGGGAAATTATGTATGTTACTTTTTTTTTCTTTTAGATTTGCCAGAAAAAAAAAATCTGTAAGATTTCACCTCCAAAGATGTGCCTACTATTGTGGGTGAGTCAAGCCAAGGTCGAGCAGTGTTTAGCCAATAAAATGGGGCTTCTTTGATCACATGACAAAGGGTTAGCTGGCGCAGCTGTGCATCTTTGGTCCAGTCCAATGCAGTGGTATCATGTGATCCAAGGAGCTAAAGGTTTGTCTTGATCGATTTGGCTGAAGGTTATTACATTTTATGTAAAATGTCGCCTTTTTTAACCTTGACTTAACTGTTAATAGGCTTTAACTTGTTTTATCTTTTCATTTCAACCTCTTTTTTTTTATCATTTTGACTTTAAACACTGCAACAACAAAAAAAAACTCCTCTGTTTTTTCTCCATATGTGACAACATGAATAACAGACAACAAAGTCGTTGTTGTGGCTTTGCCATCACAAAGATCTCAGTTTCACACACAAAAAAATGAGTAAATAACTGAAACCTGACTAATTAAACTAATTCTGTCAGGACGAGTGTAATGGTTTAAATAAAAATCAAAATGTCAGCAAACCAATATCAAAAGCTTGTGGATCCAAAATGCTTGACCCTGACATACATATTAAAAATGCTAATACGAGTGTAATGGTTTAAATAAAAATCAAAAAGTCAGCAAACCAATATCAAAAGCTGGTGGATCCAAAATGCTTGACCCTGACATACATATTAAAAATGCTAATATTATAGTACACTGTAAAAAAAAAAAAAAAAAAAAAAAAAAAAAAACGGCCTTAATTTACGGTAAAAAACTGGCAGCTGTGGTTGCCAGAATTTTACCGTATAATGATGCTAAAATTCTGGCAACCAAAACTGCCAGTATTTTACCGTATTTTTAAAATGCTGTATTTTACCGTTTTTTAAGAATATGGTAAAATTCTCGCAACCAAAACTGCCAGCATTTTACCGTATTTCCCAATATATGGTAAAATACCGTATTTCTTAAAATATGGTAAAATAAAAAATTTAAATGTGTTTTTGCCGTAGTAAATACGGTCATACTGCCTGAGGCATAATATACGGCCAGACTGTATGATACATTGACATTTTATTTTATAAAAAAATCATAAAACTTTATGGTAAATTACCGGTCGCTGTTCTTACAGGTAAAATTATGGTAATTTTACCATAAAAATTACAGTACAACACACAAGGAAGTGTAACTTGTCAGCATTTCTATACAGAAAGTTATAAAGAAAATAAATCCAAATTAAACAAAAATACAAATTACGAGTAATCCACTTAAAGAAGCAATTTCTATTGAAAAATTCAGTTTAAAAACAGAACAGATTCTATTTTCTGTCCAGTTTCCTCATGGTATTACTGAGATCTGGAAAACAAAACAACAACAAAAAAAACAGCATGTGTCCACATAAGAGATAACCTATTGTAGAAGAAAAACCAGTGATAGAAGGATTCTTGCTCTGGGTTGAGAGTAACAAGTCACTGAGTTCAGACTTTGCTCAGGATGGTTGTAGTCTTCCCAGTCACAGGTTGAAATTGAGACTCACATGTTGTCAATCGGGTGTTTCCTCTCTGCTGGAAAACAAACAAAACAAAAGTTAAAAAGATGCACTACATGAACATCATGTAAATACACCATTCGCTTAAATGTTTGTTTCACCTTAGTTGACTTACATATGGAGACTGATACTTCAACCAGGCAGTGTGATAATTTCTGACTGAAAATTTAGTAGTTCTTAAACCTTTGTTTGTTGTTGACAGGTGTGATCCTCTCTGCAACCAGACAAAATACACAAACAAAAAACATAAATAAAAACAAGACTTGTTGTTTCAGGGAATTTTCTGTCTTCATCCTTCCGTCCTTTCTTTTGGGAGAAACATTTTTCTCTTTACAATTTTTTACTTTTTGACCAGTAATTCGGGATATATGACACAAGAACAAGAACTCAATGCTTCTGCGAGTCAAGCAGAAAAAATCCCCAAAAATTCAAAAACAAAGGGTTGACAAATTAAAAAAGTGAACAGCCTTTATTTAGTGTGTATATCACCATCAATTGTTTAGACTTGAGCTTTATATCTTGTTATAATTCCTTGTTCATGATGAGTCATTTCCTCATGAAAACATGTTTGCGACAACCTCGGATCTCCATGGCAACCATTCGGTAATGTTTCAATGCTTCCTCATGCAACGCGCCACCCATTTATACAAAGCTCCATCTTGAAACAGCAAGATGGAGCTCATGGCCTACTAGGCCATGAGCTCAGTTATAAAATACCAGGCCTTGCCAGTAGGGGGCAAATGAAACAATTATAAACACCAAATAATGTGGAAAAACATTGCACAAATCAGGACATGAAATAAAGGCAAGTATTTCTATGGATGTTTTGATGGTGCCTGGAGCCGTTTGTTCTGTGTTGTCTGGATTTCAATCCACAGATATGTTGCATTTTATGAATGAAATGTACACGTCGATCAAGGTTTTTATTGTTTGGCAAGAGCACCTTTGGTTATTTCTTCTTTTTGCAAATGTATGTCCCCAAACAGAAAGAACCCTTGTAACATATTAAACAATTTTATGTCCAAATTTTAATACACAAATAGACTTTAAAAGTTACAAACATAACTGTCTTAGGCAATTTATGAAATAGATACTCACCATTTATCTGAGTGTCATGAAGCCCAATAAGTTGTCTTCAACCATTTATGTAAGTTATAATTCCTGCAAGCTAACAGAAACAAAGCTGTAAATGCGTACACTTTTCATACAGGTAAACAAATAGTTTTAAGACAATTTATGCTATGTTAGTTTTTCTCAGTCACTTTTGGTGCATTTCTCAAGTCATTGTTGGCATTTACAAAACAGTATGTGCATTTCTCAAAATAATTTGTAGAAACAGCAAAAAATAGCATTTGTTTGCTTGAAAAATCCTTAGTACAGCTCTCAAAATTCTGTGAGTTAACATATCAGTGACTCAAAATAATAAGTTATAGTTTCTCTATGTATAGATAATACAGTCAAATTGATTATTCATGGGAAGAGACTACAAAATTCACATTTACGCTTTTGCTGCAATTTTTTGATGGACCATGCTAAGGTGATTCAGAAAGAAAAAGACAAATGGAGAGTACCAAAAAAAAAGTAGAAAAGGAAGCACAGGACAATCTCCTCATGGAAAACTGTACAGTGCTGTAGAAATTATATAATTACATTATATTTTAATTTCCATCATCATGCTGACAAAAGTTCCTCATTGGGGTTAAGGAATGAACAGTAGGGTGGGAGGACCTCCATCAGCATCGTCTTGTGCGTTGCAGCCATATCCTGATGTTGGACTGATGGAAACTGGCAGATGTCCTCAGCCTCTTCTGACTCTTCTTCTGCTTCCCTCCCAACTACTTCCTCCTCAGTCTCACTCCTCTTCTTCTCTCTGGCTGTTCACTCTGTCCAGATACTTGTTCATCAGTTCTCAGAAATGTAACATTGTGTTGTGTTCTGACTATATAGACCATATTGTTGCCAACTGATGGTTCACAAAAGCAACCTCAAACCGGCTTCAGAAAACTGGTTGATCGTTGGTTGAGCTAATGGTTCATACAATGACCTGTTAGAGAAACTCAGGACTCACTTGGGAGCAATTTACCAATTCAGGACAGATTTAGAAAAAAATCAAATATAAATTAATTAAAATATGATTGACATTATGACAACTTTAAGACTTATGCATGTTAAGACTTACACAATGAACTTATGCCGTTTTGGAAGTTGAGAATTCAACACAGACACGTTTAACATATTTTGATCAACACGATTAAAGCAAATTACAACGGGGGAAAAGCAGAGAAGTGTACATAATCAGTTACATGATGTGAAAGCAAAACTTGCAAAAGGAATGAGCAACTCATGTTTTGATGTGCAGAAGTGACAGTAATTTGAAGATTGAACAGGTAGTTTTAAGAATTTCAAATCTGTTCTGAGAAATGCACCCAAACTGAGAAAAACTGTAAAATATTAATATTTAAATTTCCTCATCTTAAAACCCTTCAACTGTCATGGACCCAGTGATTTTAATGCAAGTATTTTGGGGGTGAGAGTCAAGAGGTCAAAGGAAAATATTAAATATTAGCTCTGATGCCAAGCTTTATACTTTCAAGTATTACCACAATATTGAAACAAAAGCTAAGGTGTTCTTCACCGATTTAACTTGCATGCATGAACATTTCACACTCAAAGTAATTCAAATTAATTACTGAATCAAACTTGAAAACGTAGTTTTTACCATTAACAATAACTTTAAGCACATACAGTCTAAAGTAGACCAGAAATATAAATACATCTATGCAGTCGTTCCTACAGAAACATTAATGAAAGTGTTGCGTTTGGGAAAATTGAATGTTCCATATTGCAGAAATGTCTAGCTGCAGTGCAAGTACATAAACAGCATGGCTCAGAAATTACACATTTCCTTCCTGCTAGTTAGCAGCCTTAGCTAGAGCACTGTGACTTTACTGTGTTGAGTTCAGGACACCACAGTATCCTGAGCCACGCTCAACTACAGGAACAGAGTTCATAAAATAATCTTGCTGCTGATGCTGAAAGATCAAGCAGCAATACAAACTAGATAATTATTTGTTTACATGACAAATAACAGTCTCCATTTACTGTAAACCTTGCTATTTATGACAATAACAAAATGAAAAACTGTCTAGACTATTCTCTACTAATAGCACAATATTTAAAACCAAGTGTGGGATTTGTGAAACTTCAATGAAGGGCGACTTCACAATTTTTATGCTTTTGGATAACACTAAAATTGTTCTTGAATCCTACCGTATTTTTTTACGGTATTTTTTTACCGTAAAAAAAAATACTGTTTTTACGGTAAAAAACAGTATTTACGTTTTTTTTTACCGTAAATACTGACTTTTTTTTTTTACAGTGTAGTATTATTCTTCCTTTTAGCAAATATAAATAATTTTGGTTGTCTTGACTGACCTAAAATAAGAATTTAATAATAAACAGTCGGGGAAAAGGGTGTCTTATTTCTATGGTGCCTCACACCTTACGGTTGAGGGTTCTTTATGTGAATAAAAAAAGGCGTGGCCAATTATCCGACAGAATGGAAGAGTTCTACAAGTTACCATATGCTCCGCCTTCGACTATAAAGGATTACGTTTCATCATCACGCATCATGTGAAACAGAGTGGAGAAGATGGGGTACTCAAAAAAGTGCAGAAATCTAACTACCTTCTGGGACGAATCAACGAATCGTTGTGAGCCGTGTGAAAAAAAAGCTGGTATGCATATATTATATTATATTATATTATATTATATTATATTATATTATATTATATTATATTATGCAGGATCTGAAGTTCAACCTAATTGTGGACGCGACGATGAGAATGGGTATCACTCGGACACTCACAAGAAATGCAACCCCAACACTTTTAACGACGGCAGCCAGTATTACTGTCAAGAATGTTCTGCGTGTCCTCCTGGCACTCTTGTGGTGAAAAACTGCACTTCAGTATCCGACACTATTTGTCAGGAAATAAGGTAAGAAAACTACGATCCGCAGAGCTGTTTGTCAGGAAAACTGCATCTTCTTTGCATTTTTGTGTTTGGATTACAATCATCTGTTTTCAACGAAGTGGATTTTTCGGTGTGAAACTTGCCGCAGAGTAAATAAAAGCTTTTTTTTTTCTTTGTCTTCCTCTGCTTCTGCATTACTGAAGAAATGAGTCGACAACAACCGCCCTCCCTGTGAGTCCCGTTATCTTTGCTTCACTTTAACTTACTTTATCTCTATCGTGCATCGCATCAACTTTTGCTTCTTCCTTAGAAATCTACAACCACCCATGCAGCAACATCATTCAGCACTGCGGCAACGGTAATTTTTCCGATCGTCACTTTATCTGCAGCTTATTTTGGTTTGTGCAGGAAATAAGTAGGAAATATGCCCACATGTTTGAGAAAAAAAATCCCCAGCGACGTGACTGTTTGTGGTGAAGTTTTATTTAGGTTTCCATGCAATGTGTTACTTTTACGCATCTTTCTGCGTAAGATATAATGATGTAATACAAAATGTTGACATTTAAAGCAGCAGATTAATTTCCTTTTAGGATATTAGAATGAAATAGAGAAAACATTCGCTCAAAACGTTTTATGGTATATCCTGCGCATTCAATTTTAAATCAAAACTTGAAGGAAAACTTGTTTATATATATATATATATTTCTACAAAAACGGAGCGAAAACCAGCCCAATGTTTTTTGTTGATCAACCCAAACAATAGAGTCATTGCTTCTGAGAGTTGCTTCACGTGTTGCACGAAGTTGCCCGACTTTTGGAATCTGTAAATTAGAAACGGGGTTTTTGAAATCACCCTGTAAGGTTATGATCCAGCTAAGAAACAGGAAAAAGGGAAGTTTAACTCTTGAACATTTAATGATCCCCCCCCCCCCCGCTTTAATCTGCTTTTTAATCAGCTTCGCCTTTTAAGGAATGGGAAAAGCTTCGGGTCGCTTCTCAGGAATGAACTGTAAATTAGAACCACCTTTTTTGACTCCGGTGCAAAAACAGGCAGGAATGGAGGAGCACATGCTGTTTAGTCTGAATTCCCCCTTTCAGTAGACGATTCACTTGCACGACAAACGGTCATTACTGTCGCATTTTCTGGTTTTCTATCTATTTATGACAACTACGAAATTATGACGCATCTGCCTTGTGGGAATATAAATTAGCAATGGTTATTTTGGTGATATTGAGAACTTCTCTTTCCCCTTTTTCTCAGACTCATGCATACATAACAACTGCCTCATCGAGTTCGCAGCATGCAGCTCCGTGTAAGTGACATAAACTGGAGTCTCCAAATCCCATTTTCTGTTGCCAAAATGTGACTTTAAATTCTCTCTGTTCTTCTTTCAAGGGACTGTACCAATAATAGTGATACTTCTTATCATCTTTCTGGTTGCTGCTCTTTGTGCTTTGATGATGAAAAAACGAAGAGGTATGCAAATGCGAGTTACTAACTTTCTTCATGGATATTCGTGGATATTTGGGTTTTTGATGATTTTTGACTTCTTTAAACCGGTCTTCCTGGTTAAAAAAAAAAGTGTATCAAAAATCCACCCTTTTTGATCCCAAAATCGCATGCACAGGGTTCATGATGAACATCTGGGCAAATCTTCCTTTTCTAGTTGAAGCTCAGTTGGATTTTTGCGGAAACGCAAGCCTCAGGCTGCGTGCATGAGTGCTTGTTTTTGGCTGAAACCACGCATTTAATTCAGGAAGCCCCTTCTAATATATCAACATTTCGTTGCTTGAATGAAACTTTCAGCTTCCTATGTGAGCAAGCCCTTGTGGTAAAGGTAAAATGGGAACTGAATTACCACATTGTTTCTTGTTGCCTTCTCCAGAAACAATCATCTTGTTAGCTGGAAAGAGATTAGAATTCATCAGCCTATGACTTTCAAAATGACGCAAATCTCAACTATTACAAGGCAGCATGTTTCCAGAAATCTCCCAGTGTTTAACAACTGAACGCCACTGTTCCAACTAACTGCAGCGCTGAAGTTTTTTAATTGTTACCAGAATGAAATAAACGACAGTAAAAAAAAAAAAAGGAATGAAAATGGCTACTCAAGCTTTTAACCCTAATAATTACACTCATAACTTCATTATAGCTTACAGTGAGACGCACTGTAGCTGTGTCTTGTCTGACCGCTCTGCTGAGCTCATGTCGGTGCCCTTCACGACATCTGAAGCATCATGCAAGTCACTGGTGTTGCATATCAGCGTTTCGATAAACTGCAGAACTTTGTCAGGGTTGAAAGCGCTTGAGCCTTGGACCATCGACTGTCCTCTTCAGTGCTTCCTAAAATGCTGCCTGGAGATACGTTTTATAGTCAGACAAGACAAAGATTGAGCTATTTGGCCACAATTATTTTTCAGGCTTTCAAACATAGGAACACTGACCCAGAGGTCAGTGTTCCTATGACAGCGGCAGTATCATGCTGACAGCGGCAGTATCATGCTGAGGGTTGGTTTTGCTGCCAGTAGCGCTGGTGCATTGCACAAAGTGATTAGAATAATGATTTTTTTTTCTTTTCTAAAGAATATGAGTATTTACGAGCAACTATGACTGTTTGTTGGTTGCTGGTTTTTGACAGCTACAAAAAAAAAATGCTGAATGATGGTGAATTAGATAAAAGCCTGAAAATGATGTAAATTCACGTCCGTGATGAGCAGATATGAACTTCTGCTCGGAAACGTTGGTTTTGTAAACCGCCTTAGTTAAAATCCAGTATTGCAAAAGAAAAAAAATAACCGCCACGTCTCTTCTTGCTTTTCACAGGTGTGTGCAAAAAAGTGTTCGACAAGAGAAGGACGTCGTATCAGAATGAAGGATTTTCTCCCATCCAAGCAGAGAGAAACAGCGAAGTGCTGTGTGACATGCTAAGTGAGTGAAAATGTCTCCGGGTGCGTTACACGAAGCCAACCGAGTTACAATCGAGCACTTGGACGGTCTTTTAGGCACACCAACACAACAAGAGAGAACATACCATAGTAATAGTTTGCCAATACCTTCTGGTTTTTTTTTTTTTTTTTTCTTTGTAGATGCTGATATCCTGTCAGCCCCTTTGCACAAAGTTCTGGATGATCTCGATGTTTTGGAGGAGTTGGTGATTCTGCTGGACCCAGACACGCAGGGCATAAAGAGCACGAAGCATCTGGCGTCTCACTGCTCCTTCCCTTCCACCTGGATCACCTACACTTACTCCATGAAGGACACTAAAAGCCCCCTGAAAGCTGTGTTGGAGGGGGTCACCAGCAAGCAGCCTGACTGGACGGTGGGCCACCTGGCCAAGCTGCTCAGACAAATGAATCGCAATGATGCCATCAGCGTTCTGGCAAAACTCAGGCCTACTCCAAAAAGCTTCACATGAGTGACATATCCTTTTTTTTCTTTCTAATCACAGAGTCGACGATGGTTTTTTTTAAAAAAACGAACAGTGCATGGCCTCAAACTTGAGTTACTTTGACAAGAACAGCTCCCACCCATCTGCGTCATATATGCTAACGCGCGGCTAATGGGATGTCGAAAAGTCCAGACTAAATTCTAGAGAAGTCCATCCGCCTTTTGGCGGGGTTAAAGTTGCTGCAAGTGCAGAGGAATTCATCATTCCTTGGGAATGACACCACCACCCCCCTCCAAAAAAAAGAAAAGAGAACAACCTTGAATGGTTTTTTTGTGCAGCAGCAGAATCTCATCATAATGTGTATTTTTTTAAATCCAACTTTTTATTTGAGCTCACGGTCAGTGGGGGACATTTTTTAAAGAGAAGTCTTTACTTTTTAAGTTGTAGTAGTCGATAATAACCCAGGAAGTGTGCGTCTCTGATATACAAATGTGATGCAGCAAAGAGGCCCACTTCTCTCGCTTTCAACTCTGAGAGAATGCACTGTTTATGCAGGGATGGTGTGTTCCTTGTAAATTACATAAGTACAGGGAAATGTACTCAGACACAGACACAGTCAAAACAGTCACTAAAACAACTGGAACTGTGCTATATTAGCAACTGAGGAAATCTTGAGAACACACAGACTCGGCAGGATGTTAGGAGAGATGATGAAGCAAAACAACTTTGAAGTTTCCCACTGGAGAACTCCCACTAAAGAGTCCACGCCACATTTAGGAGCGTATCTACGTTTCGTCCAGTTGTTAGCTGGGGCTAACGTTTCTGTCCTACCATTTCAAATGTAAATGTGGAGTTTGTCGGACATTGGTTAGACTAATTGGGCCACTTTTTTTTTTTTTTTTTTTTCCAGCAACAAACATTTGGAAGTAATATGAAAAAGGATGAACATCACCGTACTTAACATCCACTGTTAAGTACGGTGGAGGTTCTGTGATGGTGTGGGCCTTTTTCTCTTCCAAAGGCCCTGGGAGCCTTGTTGGAGCCCCCGTTTTCAGTGTTCATTGGGAGAGCGTTGCCATTTTCAGTGAGATTATATCTGTGCAATAAAACATGATTTTAAGGCGTATTAATGAAGGTTTACGACAATACCTCCCAAAATGTTGAAGGATTTCTGAAATTGTTTTTTTTTTTTTACCTTTGTATTTTCATACATTTATGCTCGACTGTTATTTTTGTACTGAGAATCTTTTCATACCGAAAGGCACATGTAAAGTGTTTTTTTATATATAAAAAAAAGTAAAACAATGTACCATTTTCACTCCATTACCTTTATGTTTTTGCAGCATCATACGGACTTGTTACAATAAACAATTAAAATATGTTCAAACATCTTAACATCTTTATTAAGCAAGTAACATTATAAATAAAAAAAGTGCATAGAAAATTAAACAGGTTTAGAAATGTATATACAAATATTTACAAACTCAGGGTTTATTTGTACATGGTAACAAAGACGTAAATTTAAAGAGGACATTTTTTCCATTTGTCTTTTACACTTTAAAATAACCCTATTTTATATATTTATTATATATATGTATATTTATATATATATATATGTATATATATATATATAGGTGTGTATATATAACATACAGCTTTCTTAACAGATCCTGGGAGAGATGGTCATAACTTCTGCATTTAACTAGTGCTTCTGCAGCCTTCATTCCATGCACACAGAAAAAGAAGAAGAAAAAAGAAAAACAATATATACACACAAACACACACACGCACGCACATACGAGATTATTAAAATCGAGCATTTTTAGTTTTTAAATCAAAGTCTCTTTTTGCATCAGTATTCCCAAACATCTGTTTAAGCAGCTGAGGTAGAAATCCTTGCAAGGAGTTAGGACTGACTCTGCTCATCTGGGGCTCCCACCCAGCATCGCATCCCGTCATGCGAATGAGAACGTGAGAAAACATGATGGAAATCTGCTCCTCTGAGACTCCAAAACAGAAAAGGTGGGGAAAGAACAATGGGTTTCCAACAGGCAAACAGTGCTCACTCTGGCTGATGCTAAGATAGGCAGTATTCTACGATAAAAAAATAAAATGAATAAAAATGCTTCTTTTTAAAAAAGAAAAAAAAAAGAAAAGAAAAGCTGTTTCAGGAAGTCATAAAAGGCCTAAATGGATGACACAACTGCCTGAAATGAAAATTCAAGTAAGTAAATGAAACAAAGGACATCTGTAAACAAACAAAACAAAACAAAAAAAATATACAAAAGAGGGAGAACTCTATCGGTACACTCGACCGCCACTGCTTTATACACAGCACAACCTTTCACCATTAAAAACACAAATCAAAACGTGAATAAATACGATTACCAAGCGGAACAGCGTGGTTTTGTTTTAGCCTAGTCATTAACAGCACTGAAAACTTACAACATTGAACAATTTTTTTTTTCTTTTTCAATTTTAAAGGTGCCGAATGCTCCCGCCT
>NW_006800044.1:620064-634259 GCF_000485575.1 Poecilia formosa
CTGCACAGATGGGGATATAACGCACCCACCACCAAAAAAAAAAAAAAAAAAAAAACTGAATGGAGCAATGGTGAACATGCGAGTACGACTGGATGATGAATCCCAAAACTCATCAGGAACCAAAATGTAGCCATTGACAGATTTTCAGCAATGCTTCAAACACATAAGGCTTGGTGAGTGTTGGCATCCTCCATTTAAAATGGAGAAACTCGCCGTCTTTGTTTCTGCTTCTAACGTCGAGCTATAAATATCAAAAAACGCTTCCTTGCCAACTGCTGCAGCAGTCGAACATGTGGAGGTTCCTCACCCAAATAAAATAATCCAAAGAACAAAAGAAAGCATACTGTGGAAAAGTGAGTCAGGAGACGTCCCAAAAGTTGGATTTTCCTTACTTTCCAAGACACATTAAATCCCGGAATTTATTCCTGACCAGCCACGTGTATCCGGTCAGTGTCATAGTGGTTTATCCTCGTTCCAGGCTGTGCAGACCGCTGCTCGCCACCTTAATTTTAAGGCCTACTTAGTGACCAAAGATCCTCAACTCTCTCGACATCCCGCCGAGTCGTCAGTTGAGGAAGCGCCGGCATCGCCGGGCCCCGCAGTTGCAGTTGAGCTTGTTGCTGGCGTCCTCGATGGGGAACTTGTAGTCGTAGGTGAGTTCCTCGCCCCGGTAGATTTTTCGGAGTGCGAAGATGACGATGTGCTTCCGACCTTCCACGTTGATTACGCGCGAGTAGCAGTTGGGTTCGCAGGAGTGGTTGATGAACCTGGCCGCATTGCCGTGCATGGTCGCGTCCACCACGTCGAAGTCGTCGATGCGGAACATGTAGCAGCCGATGCCCTGGATGGGGAGAACACGGCACACGGCGCTGTAGACGGCCCGTCACCTGATCAGCCTGAAGCCGAAGCTGGTCAAAAAAGGAGAGTCGCCCTACCTTGCCGTCGTAGTACTTCTCTCTTTTGTCGGTGAGCACCGAGCGGATGACGATGCCGGCGTACTCGATGACCATCTCCCCAGCTTCGATGTTCCTTTTGCAGAACAGACCGCGCCCGTGAATCGCAGACCTGCATTGACAAGGGGGAATACGTCAGAGAAAAAAAAAAAAAAAAAAACGTGTTTGGGATTCTGCAAGGAAAAGTTTACATTTCCTTGTAGATCCCATGTAGATTCCTCCAAATCAAGATGCTTTTTTACTTTGTGAAGGAAGGGAGGATTACAATGACCTGGCTAACAACACGTATTATTAGATGACAAATCAGATACATTTCACAATCAGGACACGTATATACTTGAGGATGAACCCAGCCCTATTCCTCCTCCTTGCACAAAAAGAAAATGCTGACAACTTAACTTTCCTTCTTGTGTTGACCCCTACAAAACCTACTACATTCAATCCAGACATTTAAATGAATTTAGTCATTAAAGATCACACTTATTTATCCATGTACATAACTTGTGATTTTGGATAAACTAACTCCCCAACATGTCCGTACTGGATGGACACATTTAGTGGCAGAGATGCTAACGCTCACAAAAAACACCACAGAAGCAGAGTCATGGCAGAGTTCACATAATGTCAAACTACTGAAACCATAAGCATGTCATCATCTTACTTCGATGGAAAAAGCTGACCCTTAAATATGAACACTTGAATAACCAGATGTCTGTTTTACCTGGAACAGGAAGACACCAGGTTTCATTAAAAACAAGACTAGCGGTGCAAATAAGCTACGTAAGCTTATTTGACTGACGTAGAGCGCCGCCGCTTTTCTTTGCTGATCACGGCTTCTTATTAGTAGAGCAACCGTGAGCAATAAAACCGCGTTGGTTTTGTAAAAGCAGCTGACCTGTAGACTCCAACCGCCTCCTTGGACGTCCTTTCCAGGTGTCTGAAACGCATGGCCATAGGCAGCTCCAAACTGGTAGCCCGTCTGAGAGAAGGAACAAAACAAAAAAAATAAAATAGACTCAGACATTTACAGCTCTGTGGTATTCATTTTAATAGATATCCATCAGTTAATCAGCCACAGATTAGAACTGGCTAATTTTATCTTGATAACTTCAGATTAGAGGTTTGATTTTTTTTTTTTTAAATCCGATTGATTAAATGGATGTTTCCAGTCAATATTTTAGAATGTTAGAATTCATAAAAACATTTGAGAGTTCGTTTCAGCTTATAGCTGCAAAAGAGAAAAAAAATTAAAAATCACCTCTGTAGTCAGACTGAAAGAAGAAAAAACAGGAAATCAATATCCTCGGTGATTTTTGGTTTTAAAAATACTGAGACGAAATATGGCGCTCTGTAGTGGTTCATACAACAAACACTTTGACGTTATTCTTTTGTTTATTGATGAGCCGTTTTGTAACCAGCAGAGCTCAGACTGCAAGTTAAGATTCAGTCCTGATTAGTAAAGGTAAAACACAGGTATGATATATCAGCCGACGTCGATCCTTTTTTTGCATATTGGTATCGATGAGTAAAACTGGGCCAACAGCAACAACCTATTTTTATTTCCTTCTTTTTTTCCCCCTTTGACTTTGTGCTTTTGGAGGGGCCGGTCATGCGATGGTGATTCAGCACAGGATGTGATGGGGTGTTTAACTGAACAGAGACGCAATGCCAGCGTTTTCGTTGTTAGGGTGTTAAAAGATTAGTATAATATAAATAGCATCTGCAAATATTGGCAATCAGTCATATCTGCAATTTTTATATCGTCGAATCCCTATAATTTAACTTCAAAACTAAAAAGACCCACATTGCATGGGCTAATGTAAAATAAACATCCTAGAACAAACTTGTTTTTAACTTCAACAATAAATGCATTGCATGGTATTAAAAAAAAAACAAAAAAAAAAACTTTGGTCACAATTCAAACGTGACCGATGTTTAAACCAGTTCCGCTGAGGGTCAATTGCTCATCAGTGTTCCAAGAACTGTGAGCACCAACACACCAGCCAGCTCTCCGTTTGACCGTAATGTCTGCTGGCTGAAAAGTTTCATTCTGAGTCTCAAAGACCTAACAGAATGTACAAATATAATACAAGACCTTGTGGACTTCAGTAGTACTTCATCTTCCTCATCATCATATGGGCCGATGTCGGGAAGCTGTCTGTGCTGAGAAGCCAGGAAGTTGAACATATCAAATGTAGACTTCCTGTAAAAGCACACACGGTAACAGTCTGAATAAATGCCGTCATGTCGAACTTGTTTTACTGAAACCACGCATGGATAAAAGCATCTCATCGCACATCTGCTTGGGAAAAAAAAATAGGTCAAACATCTGTTCTGTGCAAACAAGAGCAGAAACAGTCTGGCTTCCATATTTCAACATGTGGATGCAACAAGAAGCGGGTTAAAAGAGAAGCTATACCTGACGTAGAGCTCAGAGCGGGCGCAGCCAGTGGGATTGACGGGCAGGTCGTCTTCCTGGCTGAACTGTTTGAAGAAACGGAAAGTATGTCGCTGACAGCGGTGGGCGCCTTCAAGTTGCTCCAGCAAAAACACGATAGCGTCGTGGACCAGCCCCAGCATGCGGGCCCCTGTGATCTTCTGAAAAGTCAGGGGCCGGAGTCTTGCGATTGCTCGGGCTTCCTGCACACCATCAACCACTGCTTTCCAGGCCACTGGTGGGGAGCAATGAGGGGGAAAAAATGGCATCAAGACAAAAATCACACAATTCAAGGGAGTAGCATAAAACTAAGAAAGACTATGTAAGATAATGCTCGTGTTTTTGAGGGAAGAACTGTGTTGCTATGGGTCCATTTCTCTTCTAAAAGCCCCAGAAATGTTAGAGGAAATGCTGTTATAAATTCTTAGAAATGTCAAGAGGTTTTAATAAAACTGTGTTTGACACTGCCAAAAAGGCTGGGAATGCATACGCCCTGTTTCTCAGCAAGATAATGAGCCAAAGCATACAAAAAACAGAAATAAAAACATCAGCCTCTTTCATAGATCCTTCAAAACACCTGTGGTAAGCTAAAGAGAAGTAGATTAGAACTGTCAAAGGCCATTCCTGATGACTTTTCTTACCCTCTACGCTGTCTGCCTCCACACTAAAACCATCGTCGCTGGTAATCTCAAACCGCAGATGCGGCTGGTCTTTGTTCGTTGGACATCCCTCGTCGTCATCAGATGGCGTCGGTTCATCATCTGATGTGGAAGCAGAACCTGAAAGTCACATTTCACACAGCTCATTTGTCATTGCAGAAATCCGAGACCTAATGTGGCATTTTTGGAAAACATTCTGAAGGGCGCCGAAGTATCAGTTCCATAAACAAATACAAGAAGAGGCCTGACTTGTGTCTGTGGAATACCTGAGTATTTCTTCCAGTCGGCCAGGTTCATGTGACCCACTGCCTCCCTTGCTTGCTGTTTTCCTGGTTCACCCTGAGACAAGAAGCTCCTGGGCTCAGACCTGGGGAGGTAAAGGGGAATCTCTCTTCAAAAACATGCTTAATATATTTACAGCATCAACACAATATGGTTGCAGAAATCTAAAAGGTTCATCATTTGTTACTGAGAAATGCAAACCGCAAAACTCTTATTTTCATTTTACGTCTCTAGATGTATTTCCTACGTGCTTTAAAAACTGTGTTCATATGCATTGGAGGTGAAACTTACAATGGAAAACCGTCAAAAACTTTGCCCTTCAACCTCAGACATTCTGACCCAGAAATGAGCAAAAGGCAGAAAGAAAGTGGGGATTTTTCAGTGAGTCAGGTGATAAATTGCAGCAGTGGTTTCTACTGACTGGCTGGAAAATATAATCCTTGTAAATGTTTTTTTTTGTTCACGCCATACCAGAGAAGAACACAAGCTGCTGACTGCTTCCTGCTGCACAAGCAGCAAATGAAAATCAACCGCCAGCATTTAGCTGGAACATCTGAACAGTCTTCAGAATGTTCCAGCCACCAGCAATGCAGCTGAGCTTCTGCCTTATCGCATTCACCCATCAAAATTAACGAAGTCACAACTTCCTTCCCTTCCAGCCTTCGCAATAAGAGCCTTAAAAATACACCACCGCATCAAACATCTACATATCCTAGATACCGATTGGCGATAACTCTAACCCATCTCAAAATGTTGCTGAAAAATGAAAACACTATTTATTTGATCCATTTGCCTTTTTTCTGCAAATCAGTGTTAATTATTGAAATAGTTTGCTGCTTATAGAGTAAAATTTACATTTTACAGCAAGATATACATATAAGTGGAAAACTAGTGAAACTAAAAAGAGCTGCCTTTAATTTATTACCAGAGCTGAATATGCTGAAATCTTAACGCTGAATGACATTCAGAGTTGAAAAAACAAAAATAGCCTTTTAAAACAGGCTGAACACAAACCAAATGACGTCTAGTTTGTGTTCCGACGACCCGTCTGTCTTTCCATCCCTGTTTTTAGCTCTGATACCAGGCGTGTTATCAAAAAACAACTACAGAAAAAAATAAATAAGTGGAAAAAAAAAAAGGCAGCTGTGCCAAAGCAAAATGCTGAATGTGGTGCAACATTACAATTGATCTGGTCGCTGCGTTGATTTATCTTTTAGGGTTTAGCGTGTTTTTGTACTGTTGCTCTTCCGCCGTTGCATTCACGCTGTCTGAAACTTTTTCACATTTTCTCATGTTTCCAAATGTTAAGGAAAGGAATAATAATAGATGGTTATAATTTGACATATAATTCAAGTCCTAAATATTAAATGTTAAGTGTACTTAAATCAAGTTTGTCAAATTGAGCAAGCCTACCGTAATAAAATCTCTTGGCAAATGTTCTTTGGACAAAATGTTCTGTTATTTTATATTTGTTCTTTCTTTTTTTTAATAGCTAAAGTTAAACCCAAAATTAGTCGTACCTCTGGGCGGATTAATGCTTACAATTATTTCCAGTCAACCGAAACGTTTGCTCCCAATAGAAAACCATTGTTTCCCTTCTGAGCAACATTTAAGCCCTTTTTGTAATTACTGACTAGCTTTTTCATTACAAAAAAGAGAGAGAAAAAAAAAGAACAAAGAAAACAATTAAAACAAACTAGAATTTAAGGTTTCAGTGTCACTGAATAAAAACTCACACTGAGCTATCAGAATCACTCATATGCTCGTCCTTCAGCTCATCCACGTTCAGGACCCCCTTCACCGTCGGGGTTTTGATGCGGACCCCCGAGGCTCTGCTGGACGTGCTTGGAAAGGCCGGCTTCCTGGGCTCCTCCTCTTCACTGACGCTCTCAGGTGGTAAGAAGTCGACTTTACACTTCTTTGTGACGATGCGGTCCGAGAGCGAAGACACCCTCTTCATGCGAACGTGAGAGCGAGGGCGAGGCGCCGGAGGCAGGGGAGCTGGAGGCGGCGGGGCTGGTGGTGAGGGAGACCGTGGCGACACCGGAGGCTCGGGTTCAATTAGAAGGCCGGGAGGTAAAACCAGCGATGATGGGCTCATTGTCCGGAGCCCGCTCCACTTGGGGGTGTAGTTGCTCGCCATCGCTTGGTTGATGATGGCCTGAGCGCTCTCAGCAGGACTCGTCAGGACGTTTTCAGTGGACAAGGCAGGCTGTCCTGCAGCCTTGGAGGACTTGGATTTTCTGGATGTACCTGACTCTTTCTTCTTCTTTGGTTTTTTCAGCTCCGAGACCGTTTCGTCTTTTGGAGTTTTTGTTTTTTTTCTGGACTTTTTCGAATTTGCAGAGGCCACGGGGCCGTTGGTGTTGTGAGCGAGCAGCTGTGTGACGGTGGCCGGGTTCTGAGCTGCAGGTGTGGAGGGAGCAGGAACTGAGGTCACGCTGGCGGCGGCTGGCGGAGCCGTCATGCTCCCAGCTGCGGCCAGCGTGGCTGAAAGAGCGTTGCTCTGCAAAAGGCTGGCGATCTGGGTGACGCAGTTGAAGGACGGGGAGTGAGGGGTGGGCAGCTGGAAGGTGTTGCTCTCGGGGTTCTTTACGAAGATCTGCCCGAGGCGGTTGACCAGCAGCACATGAGGAGTGGGGTCGACGTTCGGACCGCCTACCTCCTTCACTGTGAGGATGGCGTGGCCCGGTAACGCCTGGGGCAACACCTGCTGGTGGGGTTCGATGGCTGGCCTTGGAGTGGAGAAGTTGATGGAGATGGTGTGACTGGGCGTGGCTTCCTTCTGCACGGAGGAGGAGCTGAAACCGTTTAGAACTACAGGAGCGGAGGTGGTCTGCAGCGGCGGCATGGCGGCTGAACTCTGCAGCCCGGGAAGAGTCGATACAGAACCAGAGGAAGAGACAGCGGTGACAGAACTGAACGGCTGTGTTTGAGTGGGAAACAGAGCTGCACAGGTTTCAGTTGGGGAGCCAGCACCTAACGCGACTGGTAGTGCTGGGTCATTCTGAGGGTCGCTTAGCTGCGTTTGGCTAATAGCTTCTACAGGAGTGAGGGTCGTTAGCTTAGCGGACAAAGGTTCGATGCACGGGAAGCTGGGGGATTCTTGAGGTACCGTCACGGGCTGAAGTGTGATGCTGGTCAGAGGAGGTTGACTGAAATCCTGTAAACAAGAATACACCTCAAGAGAATCTACGAGACACTGCGAGGGGTTTTGAACGTCGGTAGACAAAAACGGGGAGGGCTGGAGGAGGCCTAGCATGGGGCTCTGGTTATTCTCGGCTGAATCCAGCAGATTAGACGCAATGTGGTTCATCAAAACAGCAGAGCCCTCAGCTGAAGAAGCCAAGTTGGGACCTTCAGACTCAGAGTTCTGGACTTTAGAGGTTTCAGGCTCTTGGTTTTCAGTTTCTTGCAAAACCGGAAGTAGTTCGGTAAAACTTGAGCTGCCCTCGCATTTCTCAAGTACAAGAGGCGCCTCAGAGGCAAAACCTAAACTGGAACCGGACAACAACTCCTCTGAATATGACGTCTCAGGCACCTTAGTGAGCAAGTTCGGAAGAGACTCAACAACTGGAGAAGGAAGTACAGATTCCCGATCTACTGAGGGAGTGCTTGCGGTGTCACAGGATGGCGGTGGACATGGGGTGGGATTATCAGTCGTACTTTTTCTGGCAACTGAAGGTTCTGATGGCTTATTGTCAAATGACAGATTAGCTAATCTTGAGCTGTTTATGATTTTAGGAGGACTTTTACTGTTAGGGGTTTTTCCTTGTATCTGATTTTTCCCGGGTCCATCGACTTTCTGGGCATCATCAGTAGCTGCTACACTCGCATCACTCTCAGTACCATCATCTATCCCGTCCAGCTGAGCCAAGGGCCGGGTAGAAGAAGAAGAGGAAGGAGACTTGGATCGATCTTTGGACACCGGGCAGCTGACTACAGTTCGTGAGAAGTTTAAATAGTGCTCCATATCATCATCCGAAGAGGTGCTTCCCAGGTCTTCCTTTGCGGAGGCAGCAGAACGTGGAAGATTTGGAACGAGGGGTTTCCTCTTGTGTACTTCTTTGGTTCTCCCCCAAAACTGCTCCGAATCGTCACCTTCGACCACTATCTGCCCCCCGCAGTTCATAGCCACTCCTTCGTTCAGAAGCGTTTCTTCAATCTCCAGTTCTGTCCGCATCTCTTCACCCAGACTCATACTGGAATCTCGATGAAAGGAGCCGTAGGGGAACTGGTCGTCGTTCTTGTCTAAATCTCCGTGGGGCGAAGCGCCGTTGGTCGGAGAGACGTCCTCGGGCTCCGGCGAAGCTAAAAAGTTGTGCGGCACCTCGACCGAGTCTGAACCACTCAGATCAAACGACAGGCGGTTTCTGGGTAACTGCTGCGTGGAGGCTGTGCTGTCCTGCCAGTGAGACTGAGGGAAGAACGAAGTGGAGCGGACCGAGGGAGTGTTTCTTCCTCCGACTGAGCGGGATGAGTTCATCAGGTTGTCTGAAACACCGAGCGGAAACAACGGGGAGGTGGGGTGGGCAGATTTCCCAGCACGGAGGGTAATGGGTCCGGTTAATGAAGCCACGGGAGGGGGGGACATGTGACTCCTTAGGGACGGGGTCTGTGAGTGTGGGCTGTGACGGCGAGCTCTTCGTGTCTCTTCCAGATCACTAATGGTCAGGATGTGGTGAGGTTTTGTCTGGATTACACCTAAACAGAAAAAAAAGAGCATCAGACCATTTATTCTACTGAGTAGTTTACAAACATTTACATGTGATCTTTAAAAAAACGAACAGACCTGGGCTTGGCAGAGGACGGGACAATCCTCCAGCTGGCCTCCGATGAAGGGGATGATTGGGAACTTTTGGCTTTGTACCCTGGTCAGACTTTGTGGGAAGACCTGGAACAAGAGACTCCTCTGCAGGGGGGTGGGCTTCTGTTTCCTCAACCTCCTGGGCTGCACACTCTGAAGATTCATAAACATTTGAGACCATATAAGCGTCTACTACCCTGCTATTAATTTGCACAATTTTCCACATTTCTTAGAACAACTGCATATTTTTTTCCTACATTACACATTTGACGTTATTGTACAGTTTTGTTTTTTTTGCCACTGCTATCTTTAAACGTATCTGCATGCTTCCGTTTTCCAGCTGAATTTCCCCATTGAGGGTCTGAAGAATAAATTAAGTTTCTATTCTGCTTTGGAAAAAACTTTTTTCATCGCTATATCACACACCAGGTAGCTGACTTGGGCTGTGAGCAATAGTGTGGTTGTCTCCTTGGTCAGGCATTTCTTCAACCGGCTTCTCTGGTACGACAGGCCGGACCTCCCGAATTTTACACGTGTATCTGCACCGTCGTAGAGGGTTCAACGTACTCCAGTACCACCGGGAGCACCTGAAAAATGAACACATGTTCTAAAGTTATTGCACCATTTCAACAAAATTAATTCATAAATTAGGTACGTATGCAAGGATGATGAAAAGAACGGAAATGCAGCAGATAGGGAAGCTCTTTTTTTAAGCTGGAAGAGAAGGAGGGAGACTCACAGTTGGAGACTGAAGCATTTGTTTTTGAAAATGATAGAGGGGCTGGGGCATACAGACAGAAATAGAAGTTATGTATGCCCAGTGTTTTGGTGTCTTGTGACATGTTGGTGGATTTCTCCTTTGTGAAAAAAAGTAACTTTTTTCCAACTCAAATTTTATGGTTTTACGTGATTGAAGACTCAACGTGCAATAACAGTGAAACAAATACGCACGGTTCAGACTGTGCTGAAAGAAAAATTATACCACATAAGGCAACATTAATGTTTTTTATAAATACAAAAGGTAAAATTATACAAAAAAATAAAAATATATAAATATATACTGGACACCATAGTCCTGTCATGAAATTTTCAGAGACTGAATTTTAGATTTTCGTTAGCAGTTATGTCAAACTGAAAATCATGAGCAATAAAAGCTTTAAATATATCATTATGTTTGTGTAATGAATCGACATAAAACAAGTTTCAGTGAATTACATAAATGAAATCAAATGTTTACATCATGTTTTGATTTCTTGAATTGCACCTCTGCACGCTTTTATTTGATTTATTCGTCCATTTATTTTAATTTACATATTTTTTGCAGCAAATTTGCTTTTCAGATACACTTAAAATCTCAAAAGGCAAAATGCAACTTACTGAAAACTGACAGGAAACAGTTTGCCTTTGTTAGCAGACAGTTCAGACAGCATACCCAACGTGTCAATCTGCAGAGAACCTGCAAAGAAACGAGAGGAATATCGATTATTAGGCCAAAATTAGCACAACATAGCCAAATAACATAAGGAGAGCAACAAGATCAGATATAAATAGAACTATTTACCAATCATCACATTGATCAGTTCAGGTTCTAATCCAGTCAGGAACTTTCTACGAAGGCTGATCCCTTCAAAATCCACATAGACTCTACGGTTCACTTCGAACTCTTGACCAGTTATCATCTGAACAACAGAAGAAAGTTACTTTAGCGTCACAGGTCGAAATGGTTGCTGCACCCAAAATGAGACATTCGGAGAGAGGTCGAGAACGTACCCTGCCGGTGATGAGATGTCGATGTTTGTGGCAATAGACCTTTTTATCATCCTGGAACACACACTGCCGCGAGCGCGCACACATGAAATGGTAGTTGCTTTGACATGATGTCAGGCAGCAGCCCACTGTGGCACCGGTCTGATTACAGCGCTCACACCGCTGATGACAACAGGAAAGACCGGGAGGAGGATGAAAGCATAAAGTTGAGTCAAAAACTGCAAACAGTTAAAACTTGCCTTTCCTACAAATAAATATATCCGTAAGCTGGTCTGCATATTTATACACACTCAGATTTCCATTTATTTTGCTTCAGTACATTTAGAAATATACAAATTTGTTCACTGACCATCAATCGCCCCCTTGTCACAGCGCTGTGCACATGCAGCAGAGAGCCATTATCTTCTTCAAATACCTCAGCAGACCATAAACAGCAGTTGACATGGGCCCACTCATTCTGGCCCAGGTACAGCAGCCTGCCAGCTTCCTAGGGGTAAACAAACACAGAGCACTAAGTTACCCAGTAACACAGCGAGAGCAGCTATAAAAACAAAAAACAAACGATGCAAATTACTGAATTTCCTACATTGGGTTTGAGGTCTCCATATTTTTGGCACAGAGAGCACTGCCTTTCGTCGTCTTTCGACCACCCTGTGTCCAAGTCAGCTTTCGAAAGTCTACCTCTCTTCCCTACGAAAACCACAGGTATGACCACTTTGAGCCCCAAACTCTCGTAAAACCTCCACTGTGACCTCAGAATGAGAGACTTGCCTTTGAGTTTGGCTGCTCGGCTATTTTTGAAATGGTTTTGGCTCGCCAGGTCCCCTGACATGGGGGTAGCTGCGTCCTCCTCCTTTATGTCCAAGCTTTGCTGTCCATTGTCATCCTGAAGAAGGCTCAGCGGAGGCCTGGACTCCTTCCTCTCCTGCCACTGGGCATAAACGTGCTCTGTCGTTGGAGGGTGAACAGCCGTCGACAGCATCCCTCTGAACAGAGACCAAAAACATTTCAAATTCAACTTGCAGCTGTGGAAATACTGAAATGAACAGACAGTCTCCAATACATGAAGACTGAAGAAAATAAGTCTTGTTTTAAAGTGCCAATTTATGATGAGGAATATATGATCACCACTCACGCTGGCACGTCTTTGGTAGAAAGGTTCCACAACTTTGGGTCTTGGCTGTTGAACCAGTTAAACACCTCTTCAAGGAGCTAAAAAGAAAACATTTTAATTTTTTGCACAAAAGCACAACAATACGGGCCTTTTTGCTTCAAGTGCAAAACAAATCCCTCTCTGTGTACGGCTAGAGGAACCTGAAGTGAACTCTGCGACTTGCAGTACCTTCAGGTAGTAGGAGCGCGCCAGGGCTGTGGGTCTTTGCTCCTCTGGGAGATGGTCTTCTTGCTCCAGCCTTTTTCGTATCACCTGAACCACATCTTCGTGGAACATTTTCTATTCAAGACAACACCACCAGGATTCACTTAGCCACAGATGTTACCATTTAGAGTTTAAGGACACGCATGAAAATTCTTAACATTCAGAACATTTGAAAACAAAACAATAAGCGTAGGCTTGATTGACTGTCTCTTGCATAAATCACCAAATGGAGCAATTATTCAGATTGTGGCTTCAGACTCCAAAGGGCCATTTTACAGATCATTCGACGCATCAATCAATCTAAATCTGTTTTATTATAAAATATGTAATGTCACATCTGAACTGGATTGTCATGCATCAGAGTGAGTACATAAATAAAAAAAACAACAACTTATGAAGTGTTTTCCATGAGCTTAGCAGCTGAGACAGTCTGTATTAGGTTAGAGCAGAGGTTCCCAAAGTGTGGGGTGCCATTGCAGGAGAGGAGGGGGGGACGCGGAAAGCAGTCTGGATGAAAAATGGGAAAAAAATAAATAAAAATCATGAATGCTGTATGCGCTGAGTTTTTACCTTAGAATAGCCAACTCTCTGTTATTCCTCTGTCAACATGATACATTAGGGGCTTCCACACTTCCCATATCTGTGTCCTCTGTCACTTTTATCAGCAGTTAAAACTGTTTAATCCGTTGTTAACATGTCGTAACCTGTTTTTCCGAGCCGCTTTTAAACGCAACATGAGCGCTACGATGCTCACACTGGGTTTACACCTGTGCGGCAGTGAAGGAGGCCTTCACTGCCGCACAGTGAAGGTGCGGCAGTGACCTGCAGCACAGTTTTAAGTAGGTTTTAAGTATGAAATACCCCTGACAGGAAGAACCTTGTTCTTGCTCTTGTAGAAGAAACTTCTCTCTTCTTTCAGAGTTTGAACTCAACATTAAATTTAAATTAGACTAAAATGAAGTTATTATCTTTGGACCTAAAGAAGAACAATCTAAAGTCAGTCAACTACTTTATCTGTAGTTGCATTGATTGCTGCACTGTTTTCACACTATTACTTTACTTTGTAATGTAAATTATATTGATCTACCTTTTAATACAAATAAACTTGACTTGACTCGACTTAAACGTGTGTCACATTTGTTCCTGAAATCCAATCTACTTCCGCTGATATTAAACATCCTTCGTTACTATGGAACAATTTGGTGACCAAAGCGGGTTTGTGTTAGAATCATGGCAGCAAACCAGCAAAATGCAAAGAACTTTTCACAGGTTTTCTATCAAACTAACAGACTGAGTTGAGTAAAGCTGTTGGATGCAGGTAATGTTAGCTAAATGATGACTAGCTAGCTAATATCAATACAGCACCTTAAGCTTAACAAGTAGCTACTGATGATGTTGTCTATGTTCAACTACGTACAGTACATTCATTTTGCCCCCCCAAAAAGATAAAAAGATTCCCCCGCATCCCCCCCCCCCTAACACCCCTCGCAGCTCACATACGTCGTTCAACCAGACAGCTATTTGTAATCCATGGGGGTGAGGGGGCAGAAAAAGTTTGGGAACCACTAGGCTAGAGGGATGTGAGGATCTGTTGGGGGCTCTGTGTTTGAGCCCCCAACACAGAGATTATGATGCCATTTCTAATCCTATGATTATAAATCATATGATGATTTATAATCATCATATGATGATGATTGTAAATGATGATCATATGATGTTTACACAACAAACTTTTTTGTTTTACACAACCAGTTTTTATAATATGACTAAGTTAAATGCGCTTCTTCTTCTTCTTCTTCCTCTATGTTCAACTTGGGGGGGAAAAAAAAACCAAAACTACAGGTAAGATGTTGAAGGTATTGGTCATAGTAGTAGAATAGTCACCTGAAAAACTAATTACGAATAAAACAAA
>NW_006800044.1:635167-696023 GCF_000485575.1 Poecilia formosa
AGGAGACCAGCTGCACAGGCAGGCTGCGAAATGAGAAGCAGGTGGTCGGTATCGGCAACAAGAGCCAATGATCGCCGATCACCGATCATGCACTTTTTCACGAAAATCGGACCGATTATGATCGGTGACCGATCGATCGGCACACCTCTACTAAGTACTACACAACATTTTTTTTTTTAGGATCCGAAAGGGTGACCACCATCCATAAACTGAAAAGCCACTTGTGCAAAGGCAGCTGCAGGCAACGAGAAGAAAATATTTGCAAATGTTTACATGAGACATCTTTTGCATCGCAGAAAAGTCCCAGATATATTGCAAAATACTCCAAAAACTCTCTGACTTGACAGAACTCATTATGTTCAGGGTTTAAGCTCTGAGGGAAAACAGAAGTCCAAGATGTTTGGACGAGTTGTCAAGAGAAACCTTTGCAGTCCTAAGATATTGATGGCAAAATTAAACCACCAAAAAAAACAAACAAACAAAAAAAAAAAACAGTCGAATGTATAACACTGACAAGTGGAAATCCCACAGAGTCATGGTTGTGTAAGCACATTTTAACATATGTGCTTACACTTACACGGTTATTTTTAAAGAGCAAAAAAAAAAAAAAAACTGATGAAAAGTTTTTATTCATCAGTTCTGCAATTCTGCAGATGATAGTCATGCCTTTTACAGGTCATGGTTACGGATACAGGTCAGAACCAGATGAACTTTGTGGAAGAGGAAGAGAACCTCCGCCTTCGAAAGCATCTGATCTTTATATTCTGGGTAACAGCCGTACAGTTGCCAAGAATTTCAACAGACTTAAATGTTGACATTAAAAAAGTCATAAAAAATGACTTCTGTACTCACCAGGGTGGTGTACAGGCCTTTGTCAAACTTTTTGCCGACAGCTCTGAGGTCACAGGCCGGCTGGTTTTCAACTCCACTGTCGGGGTCAACCCACTTTTCACACTGAAACAGAAAACCGTTGCACATATGAAACCAATACATTCACAGGTTTCAGTGGCATTTCTGTCCACCTACCAATTATAGCTCCCCTTTTCCAGAACAGAAACAGTCTAGCACAATTGAAATTTAAAGATATTTTAAGCTCAAGTAAAATAAAAAAAAAAGCCCTTTGTTGTCACATGTTTCACTAATAAAGGAGGGGAAGTTTGGTCCACTACCTGAGAGCATGTGACAAGGTGCTGGGTGAGAGTAGAGGAGAGCAGGCAAGCCAACACCTTCTCCACGCCGGCTCTGAGCTCAATGTACAGCAGCTCCCTCCAGGCGCTGGGCTGGGTGACGCTGCACGGCCGGCAGGAATACACCACGCTTTCTGGCAGGCTGGACAGGATCTCGTACAGCTCGTCTGAAAGGGTTTACCAGTAAATCGGGGTCAAGTTTAAACATCCTCTGTGTCTTGCAAAGGAATCCGTAAATTCACAACCGCTCTTAACATTCTCAACCTACTGCCATTTCAAAATAGCCTAGTCAAAGTCCAGACCAAGCTTTCTAATCCACTGCAGAATGACTTTAAAACGGACGTTCACCAAGCCCGTCACGATTGCACGACGAATTAAAATGAGCTTGATCATTTCCATTCAGATGATTGATGTATTTTGAAGGGTAAATCTGTCTACAGAGACTTCATAATCCATTTTATTTATAGCTATAGCTGAGTGTGGTTTTAATTTACATTTCATTTCTTATTTTTGGTCGTTGCGTTTTATCTTGGATATTTAAAATATCTTCCAGTTCGAGTGGGGAAAGAACACTTATTGGTTTGTGAAAGAGTGAACTTGCATTATTATATCATTATCGATGGAGGGATTGCCAGTCGACGTTACGTTGCGTCAGCAGCCACTCTACTGTGCATCTCACCGTCAGAATGCTGGCAACTATACATTATTCTAACTAAACTATTTACGATTAGGCTAATAAAACAATTTGCAACTCCCAGCGAGCGCAAATCACCTCTCTTCGCCCAGCGCAACTCCAGCATGCAGCTTCACCACGTCTGCTGCTGTCAGAGGTTTTATCTTTAGCGCAGCGTCTCTTGATCAACCCGCTGCATTTTTAATTTCTGAAGGCTCAGTTCATCGCCTGCCTCCATGGATACAGCTACATCTTCGTTTTCCCTCCAATTTCCCTCTTTTTGCAGTTAAGTCGAGCATGCATCTGCAGCGTTTATAAATAATCCCTCTATTAATAATGTGAAAATGGTCTCAAAACAACAGTTTTATGGAGACATACGCCAAAGAAACTGATGCTTTAACTGCTGCAAACAGTAGTTCTGCAAAATACTGGCACCGTTTCAAAATTTCCTTAGCAAGGAAAATTATTTTTTTTTACAATCAAGCACTATTATTCTCAGTCAATCATACAAAATCCCAGGAAAATACAGTAGGTTTGAAGTCATAGCTTTAAAAAAAACATGACATAGTTTGAGGCAAGGCACAGTCTATGACAATGAGTATCGTTTATAAACACTAAAATATTATTTCATCCAATAAAAAAATCACCTGTTAGATCCTCACACTTGGCGTGTACCCAGTGGTTACAGGAGCCGCACTGCATCATCTGACTATCGTAGTCGTTGTCTTCGTAACACTTGAAGCAGATTGGACAGTAATTACCTGAAAGAAAACAAACAAACAAAGACACATAACCAACAACATGAATGATTATGACTGAAAGCAGCAGCTGGTTAAATAATCGATCAATGTGCTGGCAGAGTTCAACTCCCCGCTCACCCTGGTCGAAGAGGTTTGAACAGTCTGGACAGAGGCCCTTGTCATGGTTCCAGTCAGTATCCCAGGTCTTTCCTGGTGTCACGCCGCAGCTTTTGCATCGGATGCAGGTTGTACAAACCTACAGGAAAACATCATATTAGCTGGAAAGAAAAACAAAAACTAAAAGTCTTATAAACAAAGCTTTCGAAAACACACCCAGGCCTTCCTCTTCTTGTTTTGCTTGGGATAATTTGGTCCCAAACAGGAAGCATGATAACAGTTCTGGCATCGATCACACTCCAGTAAAGGCTGTGAAAACAATGTGAAGGACACACAATGGGAAAATGGTCTTATTAGAATTTCAGCAGCTAATTAAGCATTTCCATCACTCGGTACCTTGGAGAGTTTGTTCTTCCCTCCACACACGTGACAGAACTTGCAGCGCCTGCAGCACCAATTTTCCTTATTCTCCTCCGATGGGCGATCCGCGGGTTCAAGGCAAAACTGGTGGAAGGGTTCACAGCATACTTGGCAGTACAACATCTGCAAAAAAAAAAAAAAAAAAGGTACACTCCCTTCAAAGGAAAGTTCGCCAATACCGTGAGCATGTCAACGTAAAACACAGCTGACATATGTTTATCAGCGCACACAGAGGATAACAGTTTCCCCTTTGCAAATTTAAACAGAGCAGAAAGCACTGAGCAGTCACCTCATGTTGTCCTTTACTGGCACAAAGGAAGCAGACGTAGGGAGGCATGACAGGTGCAGAGGTCAAAATACTTAAACCACCCATATTCCAGACGTTCTCCAAGGTACAGTCCTCCTGAAGGTGAGACAATAAACAGAAACAATTACGGTTGTTATAAGTGCAGCACTCGCCCCTGACCAACAGGAACACATATTACGTAAGGGTTCAGTCCAGTTAAAGCATTTGTTTGCTAAATTGTTTCTATCAGACTAGAACAGAGGTGGGCAATCCTGGTCCTGGAGGGCCGGTGTCCTGCAACCCGTGGATGTCTCCCTGGTCCAACACACTTGAATCCAACAGCAGAATCACCTCCCAAGTGCAGTCAAGTTCTCCAGAGTCCTGCTAACAACCTCATTATTTGACTCAGGTGTGTTGAAGTAGAGACACACCTAAAAGTTGCAGGAGACCGGCCCTCGAGGCCTGGAGTTGCCCACCCCTGGACTAAAATATACTTCCTATTTTGTTTTCAGGAGAAGTCCTGAAGTCGATCATTTGGTCATTTGAAAGCAAATACTGACCCCTACTGGGTATAAACTAAATAGCATTATCTTGCTCACTGGATTTTACAGGTGAATCTCAATAAATGAAAATGCCACTAAAATGTGATGTACTAACAGTAATCTTATTTGGGAATTCAAACACATACTACACAGATTCCTTCAGTTTTTCAGCAAATTAAAATATTACATAAGTGTAAAGAAAAGAGTAATTTTTAAAAGAATTTTTGGCTACATTATATTCAACCGTGGCTGAAGAATAGAGAGAAAGGGAAGACATGCAGAAAATGGGCTGGGGCCGGGAATCGAACCGAGGACTCTGGACTCTGTGTGTGGTCCACCTGCTCTAGGACTGAGCTGCATAATGCCCAAAATATATATATATATTTTTTAATAAAGACATTCTATGTTACAACTTTGCTATGGCCAACATAATCTTGGGGAGAACTGCTGACTTAGAAGTGGTCGAAGAGACTGTTTCTATAGCAACGGAAAGTTGATTGGGAGGAAAAAGTAAGGTAGCAAAAGGTCCATCTGCACTAGAGATAACTGGAGCCCTGCGAGGATTGTGAAGCAAAGCTCCTTCGAGAATCTGGGGTAGATTAACAAGCTATGGCCTGCTGGACATGTTGAGCCATTCCTGAAGCAGGAATGGCTCAACATGCTTTATACCAAAGCTGAAGAAGACTGGGAACAGTGGGAAAATTTTAAAAAGAAAGAAAGTTTTACATTTCATTTGGAAATCAAGGTCCCAGAGCCCCAGAGCTCCAGAGCCCGAGCGGAGAGAAAGACAATCAAAGCTGTTTGAGGTCGAGTGTGAAGCTTCCAGTCAGTGATAACTCAGGGAGCCACATTATCTGTTGGAACCGGTCCACTGCCTTTCATCAAGTCCAAAGTCAGCATGGCAGCCTACCAGGAACTTCAACAGCCGTTCAAGCTTTCTGGAGAGGCGGCTTTCATTTTCCAGCAGGATTTAGAACCTGCTCCCACCAGCAATAACACCAACACCTGGTTAATGACCAGGCTAATGGCCAATCAGATGTCAAATTCACCTGATCAAACTTTTACAGACAATTTATATGTTGTCAAGTTGGCTGAGCGCTGCAACCAAGCATGGAGCTCATATCCTCCACAAGACATGGACGGAGTTTTATTTCTGCTCTAACGAAACTGAATTTATGGTTTTCAATTAGCCTTCAGAATTCACAAAAATAAAAAGGTTAAAATAGATCCTTCTGCTTAATCAATTTATATACGCATTTTACGTTTTGAATCAATTAACATGTACCTGTATATTTACATTCTGTAACAGCCTGTGTGGAATAGAAGCTGCTTAGACAGCAAATATAAGAAGCTTATTCTTGGGAAAAAAAATTAATACTGTACTGCAAGAAGAAATTTGTCTCAACCTTAAAGTCCACTCTGATTTTGTGACTTGGTTTAGAAGACTCGACTTCTCGCTGTTCAAATCCGTGAGCGAGGGCAGCCAGGACACTGGGAGGAGTCTGCTCCAAGGGAGCCTGAGATGAAAGAGCCTGAGAGAGAAAGCCAACATTAACAGAGACTGGAACATGTTTTCTCTTTTCCTTTCTTTTTTCTTTAAAATAAAACTTGCCTTTAATAACATTTTTTTAAAAATATGACTAGAGAGTTGAAGTCATTCAGAAACTTCTGCTTTGTCTGTAAAAATTGTATTAAAGTGAATCAAAAATCCAAAGTTCAGTGGCAACCATTGAGAGCCAAAGACCTTTCAGGCTGTAATTAAGCCTTAAAGGGACAGTTTCTGAAATAGGGTTTTATCACAGAGGTCAAAAACTGTTAATACCAAATGTGCAGTTGATTATTATTGGGCGACTGTATTTAGTGTAAATTCAGAATTTTGGACACAAAGGTCAGAACCAAAGTAGTTTTTTTTTTTTTTTTTTTTTTACCATTTTGAAGATTAAAACCATAGTTACATTTGTTTGGGGGTTGTACAAAAACAGACAGGAAGTAGACATAGGAGGTGATGTGCCACCAAACATCTACTGAGAAAGGACAATGTAAAGATGCAGTAACCAGTCAAATAAGATCAATTCACTTATTGACTTAAACCTCTATGGCGTTTAGCCCGTTAAGTTGCTTTCACTTTCATATCAGGCATTTACTCTGACAGAAATGTTCTGTTCTCAGTACGTTTCACACAGGAAGATCATTGGTGGCACACAACCTTTTACCTCAACTTCCTGTGTAAATGATCGTCACAGGGTTTCCGCAGGTTTCACCAACACAAATTTAAGACTTTTATGTGGTGGAAACGTACAAAAGAAATGCATATTATATTATATATCCATGTGTAAGCAGTGTGCATGTTTGCTGAAATACGAGATTTGCTTACTTTAACGCACTTTACTGAGTTGTTGGCTGTTGCACGCCCCGAGTCTGGACTGTACTTGACCAAAATGACTCATCTGGTTAAACATCTCACATCAGCAGTTAGATTCAGCCTCCAAAACCAAATGTTCTAGTCTTAACCTGGATGAAGCCTCCAAAAGAGCCGCCTACTGTAGCCCAGAGACGATCTGAGAGTTTGGATTCTTATTGCTCACCTTCTCAGGCTTCCGTCGAACCTGTGGTACCCGATGTGAACTGGATTTACGGTGTCTGACTTCATCATCCGAAAAGTCTTCAAAGAATCCATCCAGGGAGACAAAGTCTTTATAACAGAAGAAAATTTGTGAGAAATTAGAAGAAACTACAATATAGAGCAACTGTTGCTGTTATTACAAGTTGGTGGTTTGCTGAATCTCAGGCTACCTTGGTTGAAGCGCGTTCCTGCTCCTCTCCTCCTTGCTGGTGAGGCAGAGCTAGATAAAGCTTTGTCGTCGAGATCAGAGTCATAATCCACCAGGTCAAAATAGACTCGAGGCTTCACCACACGCTTTGGCTGCTTCCTTACTGACGGACTGTGGCCGTCTGTGTTGGGACCAGATGGCGAGTCCCCGCCGCCCTCGTTCCCTTCGTCATTGCTTGAATACCCACCGCTGAGAGATGACCGCCTCCGCTTAGACGAACCTTACCCAAGCAGAAAAGCAAAGTTAACAAGCATTGCAACGGACAGTGCATGGTAAAAAAGAAAAAAAAAGAAATAAATACAAAACATCTTTTGGTTTGCAAAATAAAGCGGCAAAATACTTTTAGGAGCCACTCTGCCGCTCAGTCTCCGTGCTTTCCTCTCTTCAATCTGATCACACCTCTTATACCTAGGGGTAAAAAGCAAGAAAAAGAAAACAATTATTTCTGAAGACTGCAGCATAAACCAACAGTCACACATTTATGCTAAACTTACACACAACACTGTCGCTTGGTGTTGGGGCCGCCAAACTTAGGCTTGTCGAGGCAGTTGATGCATTTCCCACAGTCGTCTTCGTGGTTGCAGCCTTTGCAAACGCCGCACCTTCGAGAGCGGTACCCGAATGGCCCGAGCCCCTTCTTCTTTGCGAAACTGGACGGCTTTTTCGACTTTATTGCCTTTGGATCCGACAGGCTTGGGCTGTCCGACTCTGATGGAGACCCAATATCTGCGACAAGAGAAACAAATCAAGAGGTCATAACCTTTCACAAGCGAAAAAGATATTTATTGCCTTTTGCTATGCTAAACCTATTTGCTTAGAGACCCAAAGGAAACACTTGGGGGAGGGCGGAAGATATGTTACCAAGTTTAAAAATACCTGTTAGATATATATATATATTTTTTTTCTAAAATAGAAAATTATTGCATTGTCATTATCTGAATGTTTTATATTTGTCAAAATGGAAAGTGTGCAATGTCTGTACCCTAATGACAAAAATAAAATAAAATGATATAAATCAAAAAGTTTTTCCGCCCTTGTACCATCAGGGTCTATTATATGCAGATACTGCATAAAAACATACAGGAATACCAAACAAAATTGGTCTTTTTGTTACATTTGTATGTACGAATAATGCTAAGCTTCATGTAATCGTTGATCATTGTTATTAAGAGCCACTGTGCATGTCAAAGAGCCTTCTGGGAACTAATAATTTAGCTCTTTAAAGTGTGTGTTTCTTCGCAGTTCATATATAAAAAAAAAAAAAAAACATACTTGATTTTATTAAACAAAATAATGGTGGTCATTTAACAAAAGGACATGCACTACTTTGCTAAAATTAGTCATCACTCTTATTATTTCAGTCACTTTAAACCCAGTCATACAATCTAAGCTGTTCAAAATAACTAAAAAGGAGAAAAATTAACTTCTAAATTTACAACACTACATTCACAGGAATCAAGACAGGATCCTATGAAACAAAATGCTGACGATCATAATCATGACAACCTTTAGTGATAGCAGACGGGGAGATGCCAGATCTTTCATGTAGAGGCAAGGCACTCAGTCGGGGAATGTCGTCAGCGACCATGGCTCGGGGTTGGCCCAGTACCACGGAGGCGGCGCGGCACACGTGCTTGATCCGCGGACCCCCTGCTCGGCGAAACTCCTGGCATAATGGGGAGATGAGCTGCGGCTGAGGAGAAAACAACAGGGTGGGTAGAACCAGACACTTTTAAGACGGATCGATGCTTGTCCCCATCAGGCGTATTGATCCGAGGACTCACTTGTCCTTGAACTTGCTCGGTCTTAAGAGGAACCTCGGGACGAGGAACTTGCGCCCTCTGCTTCCTCCTCTGTCTTTTAAAAGCGATTTCTTGAGATCTGGAGCCAGCAGGACCAGATAACAGCTGCGAGAGAAATAAAGAAACAAGACATCGGCTCAAACAAGACATCTGCTTCTGGTAATCAGGAATACAGGATTCGTCTTCAACAGGTGGGAATACATGAAATTAAGTAGTTGTACTTTCAAATAATCGTACTGTGGGGTCTAGGATCTATCATTGAACAAAACTGGAACGAACTGGATCAGTCTGAAATAAAAAGATCTGAATCCTACAAGGGCAAATTCAAATTTAGAATTTTAATGCGAAAGATGTAACTCGGTGCTTCTCAATTCCAGTCCTCAGGCGGACCTGCTTCGCGCGTTTCAGACGTCTATTCCAGAACAGCTTATTCAAATGATAGCATGACCTCTTCTGCAGCCATCAAGAACTGCAGAAGGCTGTTAATCACCCACAAAATTCAATCCAGGTGTGTGGCAGAAGGGAAACACCTAAAACATGCAAGGCAGGGAGGGGGCCTGAGGACCGGAATTGAGAAATTGTAACTCAAGGTTTTGGTTCTGATATTTTTTGACAATTGCTAAGCATTTTGTTTAGATAATGGCCAATAATTTATATTTTAAAACACAAATGTTATGGTGTAGCCAGCAGAAGAATTGTGAAGACTGACGACTTGACAGCTGTCCAGCAGACAGTCACTGGCATCCTCCACCAGGAGGCCTCAAAGTGTTATTGCTAAAGATGCTGGTTGTACACAGAGCTGCAGTCAAGCATACTGATGGACATTTAAGTGAAAACATGTTTTATAAAGGGGCACACACACAACAGAGATAAATGCAACACTAAAATCGGTATGAAGAGACGACGACGGGCTACAATTATCTCAATAATAATTTGCAAACTCATGTCACCTGCTGGGGTTAGTCCACCATTTCCTCAAGTCCAAAGGTCTAAGAGGAAATTGAAGAGCACTCAATGCTTCGCTCTGCTGACAAACTATATAGAGTTGCTGGGTTTTATTTTCCAGCAGGGCTGAGCGCTTATCCACACAGTCAACGGCACCGACATATGATTTAATAACCTTGATATCACTAAACTGAATTGACTCAATCTCTAAAGAGAATCTGTAGTATTTTCAAGAGGCACTAGACCCAGATGAGCTAAATGCAGCTTTCAAAGCAACCTGGGCTTCCATTACACCTGAACAGAGCTGCAGGACAATCACATCCATCCTATGCCGCACTGATGCAGTGATTCATGCAAAACGAGGCCCTGTCAAACATCGAGTATATATTGAACAGTACATGGACTTACTTATGTAGGCTGACTTGCCTAATTAAAATTCCTTCTTTATCTCCTGACATTCTAATTTTCTGAGATGTTAAAAATAGTTTCTTTTTATCTTCTGTAAGCCGTAATCATCAGAATTTTCACACATTTCTTATTCCAAAACCCATTCCATACTATTCCAAGTTTCAAGATTTCTTGGGAGCAACAAGAGCATTTAACACCAAAATTAAAAACAACTAGTAGAGAGCAACCTCAATTTAAGCTTGTCCAAACACAAAACATGTGGTCCAATGGTTCTCTTTGAAATCAAGGTGATACTTTGTAAGTGGAAGAACACACAGCAGATCAATGAGACAAAACCACAGTGCTCATTAAGCGTGATTAGACTTGTCCAATAGGGGAAAAAAAGGAAAATTTTGTATGGAAAAAATAATGTTTGATTTTTCCTTACATGGAAAATGATAAAAGCAAATTTTATACATTTCTAGATTGAATAGCACAGTGAATTTTGAACTTCCACTCATAAAAACTAATTAGCAGAAATAAACAATTGAAATATATCAGCGTAGTGAATCTATACGAGTTTCAATTATTAAGCTCAATTACTGAAATAAATTAACTTTTTGACTGTATTGTAATTTTTGCTTAAATGCACAAATATAAACCATCTCTTTATGCTAAAAATTTTATTTGTGATTTTTAACCTTACCCCAGAAGACTTGAGTTGTTTCTGCTGGTCGATTTTAATAAGTTGAACCTTTGCTTTCCTGAGGAGATTCAACATTTTTTTATTTGCACTAGTGAGGCGTGCCCTTTGTGGCGCTCCCTTCTCTATGTGCCCAGGAGGAACGCCTTCGACTGCGCCCGACTTCTGTACCGACGACGGCGCTTCTGTGAAAACAAAACCATAAGTGCTCTGTTAAACGCCTTTATTTTGAATATTTATCAGAATCGTGTCTAATTATGATCGTCTTACTTGAGTCCCGCAGGGCAGTGTCTTTCACTGCCAACGCTCCCTCTGTGCATGGCTTCAATGCAACAGAATTAGGAGACCGAAGACTGACTGAAACCTTTCTCACCACTCCTGGACTATCCAGGTCTTCGATCTTGATCTTGGACTTTTCCTTGTCTGCGCCTGTGTCCCGCTGTCTCAGACTGATGCTCATGACCTCGTCGTCGAGTCCCTCGGCTAAATCAACCGGAGGCAGAGCGGGTTTACTCACAGGCTCGAGCTCTTGTGTGAGTTTGCCTTTTGGAAGTCCCAAAATGGGCTTCTTCAGCCTTTGATAAATCTTCAGGTGAGCCGCCTGCTTGGTAAATTTGGGTGGACTCTTCTTTTTCAGAACGTCCAAGAGGTCCGACGATGGTTCTGGGAGCTTATCCACTGGGGGAGATAAAAACAGATCCTCACATTTGCTCTCTGGGGCTTTATCCAGTGTATATAACTCCTCGCAGGAATCTTCAGGGAGATTCCACTTGAAACTCGAGTTCTTCATGGAAGGCTTCTTCTTTTCATTTTTCTCACTCTTACAGTCAAAAAACAGGCTATCGGCCAAGTCGATGCTGTCCTCCAGGTCCTGAGCTGAAAACAGATCAACATCCAGCTGAGCTTCACTCAAAATATCCTCGTCATCAATTGGAAAGATGGGAGACAACGGCCTTTCTGCCCCATCGTCTCGCCTCTTCCCCGGACGGATGTTCAGGCCCAGCTGCAAACCCTTCTTCGGAGAGTGCCTTCGAGGCAACACGGACATCCCGACATCATCCATGAACCTCTGTGGGGTCTTGATCACTCGAGAGGATCTTGCACTTACAACAGGCATAATGAAGTGCTTGATGTTTTTTACAAACTTTGACTTGCAAGGCTGAACACTGACAACATCCGGCTGTCCCGAGTCCACTGGAGTGTCTGCTTCTTCTTGCTTCAAGTTATCTTTCTCCATTCCCATTTCAATCAGGTGGGAAATGATTTTAGACTGGGGTTTGGACTTCTTAGCTCCAACAAAAGGCAGGCTTGTGTGCTTCTTTTTGTACTTTTTCTGTACTCCGATGAGTGTAGACCCTTGGGATGGGACGGGAGCCGCCAGCAGCAGAGAAGGGTCATCGTCAGCGTCAAAAGTACTTTCACCTTCAGGGGATTTAAGCGGGGCAAACTTTCCATCTCTGCCTCTGTGCCTGTGCTTTTGGCGTTGACCAATTAAGGATTTGCGTTTCTTTTTTAGTTTTCTGGAAGATTTCTTGGATGATATTAGTTCACCTGTTTGATCTGAGGTGGCCACTGGCTGCTGACTGTCCAGAATCTTCTCAGTGTCCAACAACTGCTGACGTTCCCCCAACATCTGACTGTCCCCCAACATCTGACTTTCCTCCAATTGCTGATCTTCCCCCATTTGCTGACTGTCCTCCAATTGTTGACCTTTCCCCAATTGTTGACCTTCCCCCAATTGTTGACCTTCCCCCAATTTTTGACCTTCCCCCAACTGCTGGCCTTCTCCCAATTGCCGACATTCTCCCAATTGCTGACCTTCTCCCAATTGCTGACTGTCTATAGACTGCATGTCTGGTTCCTCTTTTAACGTTGGTTGTATCTCCTTTTCCTTTTCTTCTACAAGAACAGGCTCCTGTTTGGTCTCAGATTCTGCTTCTGCTCTCTCCTCCACTACCTTGCTCACCTCTTCAGCTACAGGCTCAACATTTTCCATTTGAATAGGCTCCATGTTAATAAAGTCAACCGTGTCAGGGACTGAGTCTGCTGTGGTGTCAGGCAAAACAACAGCCTTCTCAGCCTTCTGCTTTTTAACAGACTTCTTCTTCTTTGCTTGTTTATTATTTCTAAGTTTTCTGGGTATGGAAGGCACAGCCAATGGTTTGGCCTCTTCAATCTGTGGTTCCAGTTTGTTTTCCAATGACTGTGGACAGACTTCATCTGCTGTTTGTGAGGGAGTGTCGGCGGCTTTTGGACTTTCCTTTTCAAGAACTTCGGAGGAGTTTAAACTGGTCACCTGTGGTGGATCTTCGACTAAATTAGGACATGAGTTTATGGGAAGAATTTGAGGAGCGGACTCCTCAGTAGAAACCTGAGAGGGAACTTCAGCTTCCACTTGCGGCTTTTCTTCTTCTTGGGGACTTTTCCTTAGCCTTCGTTTCCGAGTGGTCGCAGGTTTTTTGCTGACAGATTTCTTCTGTGGTGACTCGAGGCTTGACATCCTTCTTCTTAGCCTTCTAGAAGGAGTGGTCTCTGTGTCCTGTAGAGACGACTTATCCTCTTGCACCTCTGGTGGATCTTTCAGGTTTTCCTCTTTGTTTTCAGGCACCGGGCTAACCTGCTGAATCAGAAAAGACGGCTTTGAGCTTTTATGTTTGCCAGGAGATGAAACCTTTTTAATCTGAAGAGGTGGTACCTTCCCGCAATCTGCTTTAGTGATTTCTTGCGTGGGAGTTTCAGGCGCAGGATCTGCTTCAGGCTGCACTTGTAAACTTGACGTTTCCGAATCAGGGATGCTTTGGGGATCCTTTTCAACATTTTGCATGCTTTCCAGTGGGGCTGCACATTCCTGTTTTGATTTTCTACCTCGTCCCTTTGTGATCTTCTTTACACCGGTGTCACTAGGTGGGGTCTCATCCACTTGGCTCACAGTCTCTGTTTGTACCTTGACGGTATCTTCTGCCCGTGGGGTTTGACTTCCAATTTTGACTAAGGCTAAAGTCCAAATATATTTTCTCCGTTTTTTCTTTCGAGATGAAGTTTTCCCGCTGGCCTGTGCGTCATATTTAGGATTTCTGGTCTTTATTAACTTTATGCTTGGGACCCTCATTTCCTCAGTTTTAACAGGCAAACTTTCACTGGCATGTGTAGGTAGGTTTTCAGATTCTGTGGCTAATGAGCCTTGGTTTTCTGGCACTGTAATATCTTTATTTAGCCTTCTGCTTTGCCTTCGACCTTCTCTCCTCACCACTGGTTTGGCCTCAGCCTTTTGTGAAACTTCTGACTTGAGCTGGTCCAGAACAGTAGCGGGTTTAGTCAGACTTTCTGTTTCAGGTACACTGTCTGTTAAGTTATTAGAGAGTTCGTTAGCAACTCTTGTGCTTCTACGAGTCACTTTTTTAACCTCAGAACCCTGCAGTGGGGCTACTTGCTTTTTCTTTAAGTCTTTTGAGTTCAGTTTCTGCTCTATAGATCCGCTGTCCTTAACCTTGGTCAGTTCCTTCTCTTTTGATTTTTGGTCATCAACCACAACTTTGGCAGTAGTCTGACTTACAGGCTCTGCTACCTTAACGGCAGATCTCCCACGCCTCCTCGTAGGTATGGTCGGCACTCCTTTGTCCCCAGTGTTGAGTTCATCGTCATAAGATTCGGTTTTTAACTTGATGTGAGCACTTAAAATCTGATCACCCTGAATGTCCTTAACATCGGGCTGGTCCTGCACATCTTTCAGTTTCAACTTTTTATCTGCCTTTTTCTGGGGCTCCTTTATAGTTTTCACTTTCTTTTTGGCCACCAACTTTATTGTAATCCTCGGTGCTGCTCCTGAAGCTCTGCTCTTGGCTGACCCTTGGTCCATAGTGTTTTTTCCTTTTGGAGTTTTCTTCGAATCCTTCGCTGGTTTTGTCTCAAGAGATATGTCGTGTATTTCCTCCAGAGCTTTCACATCTTTCACAGGATCAGGTGGGACAGCCTCATCAACTGCTGGCACTTTTTGTGGTGGCTTCTCACTTTTTCTCCTAGATTTTGTGCTGACAGCATCGACTGCAAAAAAGTAAATAAATAAATAAAATGATATTTCTTGTAGAAAAACAATTCATCTCACATCTACTTAATTTCTTCTGTACAGTTTTAAATTTCAAAACGGTTCACCTTTGGAAGAATTTTTTTGCGACATCACAGATTCTGCAGCATTTCTTTTGTCAGCTTCAAATCCTTTGAAGTCATCACCCTTTATAAAAAATAAAATAAAAAATGATTAATTGCACATATACACTTAACAATGAGGCACGGGCAACAATTAAACAAACACCAAATTGTTTTAAACTACAATTATAATCATTAAAACCAACATTTTCAGTACCACTGGTGTTATTTTCCTTAAGGAATGCTCACATTTTGTCTGCGCATTCACACAAAGGGAGGGCAGATTAATGTGAAATATAATGTAGATTTAATCAATACACCAAACCAGTTTCAGCTTTTTATCTGCTTTTTTCTGGGGCTCCTTTGTGGATGGGAACCTTAGTGTGTCAGTTCTAGGTCAAACTAAGACAATCAAAAATGGAGGTAAAAAAAAAAGTGCAAATAATCCCCAAAATTGTCCAGATTCAAATACTGAAACATTTTTTATGTTTACATTTTGATTATATTTTGTTTTCTTTGCAGCTAAACTACAAATTCACTCAAATTTTAAATTTATTGGTGCCCTTAATAAACTCACCTGATATATATACCTTTAGCAGGTCAGATGCTAAAACTCATAGAAAGCAACGTGGATATTTTCAGTCGTTAAAAACGTAAAGATTACACATTTTTCTGATATTACGCAGTCCTAGTATCCACAACAAAAATAAGCACAAAATTGTTCAGGTCAAGTAGTCTGAGTAGTGTCTCCTTGATAAACCCATTATAACAGATTCTGAGGGAGTCAAACCTCTCCGTGCAGTCAGTTAGACTAAAATATTTTTGATGTTTTGCACCCGCAGAACTATGTTCTCGCATGTGTGGCACACAGCGTTGTTAGTATTGTAAACAGTACACGCAGATGTAATCTACGAAACATGCGATGCAAGGGAGAAAAAAGGTGATAAAAAAAAAAGATTTCGATTCAGCACAGCTGCGCACATTTATGTCCATAACTGTTACAGTTACAGAAGTAGGATCTGTTTCTCTGTGAATGCAGCAGCATAACTACTGTAAGGTTATTACAGTTAAATATTTATTTTATTTCAAGGCAATAAGGTTGGTATTACATACTTATTAATGTGTTTTAAGAAAAAATACAGAACTATGATTGAGAAAAAATAACCTTTAGGACAGGGGTGCCCAAAGTCGGTCCTCGGCATCCTGCATGTTTTAGTTCTCTCCCTGATTTAACGCACCTGCATCAAATGATGGCTCCTTAGCAGGCCTAAGAGGAACATTGACAAGCTGAAAAGGTTGATACTACCACCAGAGAGAGAACTAAAACGTGCAGGATGCCCGCCCTCGAGGACCGACTTTGGACACCCCTGCTTTAGGAGTTTGAATGGTGAAACATAAGCATGGCAGACAGTCAGGCTGGAACAGTGCTTTATTGTATGCAGCTGTGATTTTCTATCACTGGATAATCTTTTCTTTGCATTAAGTAAAGATACATGTACATTAAAAAAATTACTTTAAAAAGCAGTTCGTACCATGAATAATACCACATAATCAGTGACCACCAGGGAAATAATTCAAATTAATGTAATAGTCAAGGTCTACATCGTTTTTACAATCCAATGCAACCTCAGAACTCTGCGTTAAGTAAAACCCATGCTTTAGTTAATGATGGTCACGCCTTCACTGATGCTATAAAATCTACAACGAAACGTTAGTCTGTAATCAACAACTCCCTCCAAACACTTGCAATGTTCTTTATACCTGCAGTTAGGTCTTGAATAAGATCTAATAAATAAGGATCACTCACTATTAGTTGCGTTTCAGCCCTTAAATGTGTGTGACCAACATGTGTGGCAGTGACTTTGGCACACTTCTGTAGATTCATTTAAACATGCCCTGTTTGCTAACCTTGGCTAACAGCTAGCTAACCCAAAACGATTTACTCCCTTGTGACAGTTAAGGAGCTTTATAGCCACAATATAAAATGTTATGTAACTGTTTATATGCACTTTATACCTTGCCAAACACAAGACGTATCTTATTTAAGCAGACTTTAGAAAAGCATACAGCAAACATAGTTAGCGGCTACTCTCTGCAGAGTACGAAGGCGCTAGCCTTCCTGCTCTTTGTGTTGGCTATTAGCAGGCTAGCAGATATTATGGCCCTGTAACGAAAGGGCCATACGTAGAATAACTGCAGCGCATGTTTACAAGTGCCCACTCTGCATTTAAAAAAATATTAAGGTTATCAATCTTTTACCTTTATTTTTTATTCTTGGGGATCAACTCAGAGCCCCATGCTAATGTGACTTTAAAAAGATCTGCTATCAGAGTTAAAGTGACATTTTATGTTTGGAGTGTTCAAATGGAAAGCTCAACTAGGCTAACACTAGTGATACCGTTTAGCTTGAAGCTAAAGTTAACCCTAGCCTGCCATTGGGATGTTGACATTTCTCCATGGCACTAACCAGTCATACAGCGGTGGAAAGCACTCATTCTTGCGCATAGACCGATCACACTAAATGCGTCAATTTTGAATATATAACCCACTTCCTTAATGAGTACGGCACCTTACCTCTTCACTTCCACTAGAGCTATATCCAGCCTGGCCGAGGATCTTGTGGCTTGCCTCTATCCCGAGTAGACGCAAGTGCGACTGGTCTTCGTTTAACGAAAGAGCCAGGTTTGCGGGCCTTGGCCCTCCGTTAGTCACATCATCAGCTTCTGAGCTTGATCGCCCGAGTTGCCATCGCTTCTCAGAGCGCAAACGACTGCGCGAAGACCAAGGCCGACCGGGGAAACGACCTCTGGCCGTAGCAGTTCCACCTTGGCCTCCTACGGCAGCCGCGGTTGCTGATCCGCATCCCGCTGCCGCCGCCATCATTGCTTCAACAACAACACACACCGACGGCTAGCAGTTCGAGGGGGAGACAAGAGGGAAGGCGCGAGATGGGAGGGGGGAGCCGCAATGGTACAAGGGAAACTGAGTTTTTCTTTTTTTTTTTTTTTTCACTTAGAGCATCGATGGCATTTACAATATCCATCTAAATTGAACAACTTTGTTAGCTCCAATGGAAATTAAAAATACCGATACATTAAAATCAAATACTGAAGCATTAAACATTTAATTTTTTTATGGTTCAGATGTAACCTACTTTTTCAGTGGTGATAAACGATTTTAAAAGCTTGCGAAATTAATAAAATAAAACTAAAATGATGAAATAATGATACAGTAATGAGAAAATACCCAATAAAGCTGTTTTTAACACAAAGTGTGTTCTGTAAGATTAAAACATAACAACATAACTTCATTGTTGTCCTGCCATCGCAGTACAGTAGATGGCCGTATACTGCATGTTTCATACCACAAAAATAGAGGAATATTGAAGAGGTGCATTTCTGTAAATTAGGATACCATAAAAAGTACATTTATTTATTTTATTACATTTATAATGCAAAACTAATATTTTGTATGGATTTTCTATACACAGAGTGATACTCTTTTGGCCTCATAAATACTTATGGGAAAACCTGAACCGACAGTTGTAACAAAAATATTGACATTTTCCTCACTGTTTACTTTTTATGTTTGATTTACTTCACTTTTTGATTACTATCACAAAAGTTAAGCTCTTGTATTGTTCAATGAAAAAAACTGCATTTGATTCTAAGACAAGAAATTGTTAAAATGTGTGTAAGCTATATAAAAGGAAGACATTATATAAGTTAAATGAAAAAGTAATTCATAAATGAAATGTCTGGTAAATGCCATCTTTTATTGGTGTAAACTTTTGTCCCCCTTCCAAGAATACTCATGAGTCTCAGACCCACAGTATCTAGTATTCGGGGGAAATATGTGACATTCCAGGTTGGAAAATAAATGCCACAAAATGAAAATTATGTGGAGATTGTATGAAATGGTATATTCAATGTAAAGCATTTTTGAAAGATAAAATATGTTTTTTCTTAACATTTAATTTAACAAACCTAGTCTACAAAAGTTTATGTTTTTCTCCCCTCAGGGGTATTTGACATTTTCTCATTATATTTATAAATTTGGGAACAAACCATTGTATATGTGGCTCCTTCGTCTGTACACTAGGTGGTAGTATTAATTCTAATACTGACTTGTGACCACTCGAAACAGAAGAAAGGTGATAAGGAAAACGACGAAGAAGAGGGGGTTAAGGAAGTGTTTATTTACTCGGTTCTCATTTTCAAGAGTTATCCTTGACGACTGTAAGTATGCCATGACGTTATTGTGAAAATATTGTTAATGTATGTCTAACATGATTTAAAAGACGTTGCCAAAACCGGATTACGGCCATTTTTTCGAGGGTGGCGTAACTGTTAGCAAAATGCTAACGTTGCCTGAGGCTATTTCAAGTCACCTGACAGTGGTTTGGTACATTTTTAAACAAGGTCTTTGATAAAGCTGGTTTGTTTGCTAATTCAGTGGTTAGTCATCTTTTAAACGTACCTAATATCGCCATGTTCCGTTTTCTCACGTTTTATTTCTGTTAGATATACCAAAGTGGAGCTAACTCTAAACATTTCCCTGGAACTTTGTTTCTTCCTTCAGCAGGGCAACTGTGCGTTTACCATGAACCTGGAACGACTTCCCAACGAAGAGAAACTCACCCTTTGTAGAAAATATTACTTGGGTAAGAAATATTTGAAAGACATCCAAGCAGCTTTACTTGTCAATATATAGCAGCTGTAACTGCTATAGTCTCCGTTATGGAGCCCAAACATGGAAACGGGAAGGGTGGATTACATATTAAGTCCATGAGTAATGTATTGGTGTCATAGCATGATTTGGTTTTCTACACCTTTAAATACTTGTGTTTTCTTTGTGTTTTCAGGTGGTTTTGCTCTTCTTCCTTTCCTGTGGCTTGTAAACGTTGTCTGGTTTTTTAAGGAAGCCTTTATGAAGCCGCCCTTCACTGAACAGACCCAAATTAAAACATGTAAGTTTCATGTACATTTTGGTGCGGAGTACGTAAAATGAACTAGAATTTAGTTAAATGCGTAAAAGCATATTGGTAGGTATTTTAGCACAATTTTACAATGGGTTATTTCTCAAAACCAAAAACTAACCTAAAAGAATATTGAAACAACTTTTGAGCTTAATAAAAAATGTTCAACACTCAACATTTGATGCCAGATCTATACCTCTAAGCAGTGCAAACAGCCTCAGTGTTCTGTTAGTTACAGTAAATCATAATATCACCATTAAAAGCAGTAACGCAATATTCTATGGAACAAAAATATGTTCAGTATTTTTTTTCTTTCAAATAAACATTACTTTTGGTCCGAATATCAGGATAAATGTTATTTTTTTCAACTTGTGACTTTGCATAGACTAATAACGCGTGAGCGTACAAAGAAAATCATTAGATTTTTATTTCGTAAGTAATAACCCTAAATAATTGTAAGGCTTGGTTTATTTAAATGAATTACTACCAGACTCGCTGGTAGAAGCATGCATACTTTTTACTGATGATAGTCCACTGATGATAGCTTCTTGACTTTTTTGTTGTTGTTGTTTTTTTAATCATGCATGGACTGGTGGTCAGAGTAATCGATCTGAAAAGCTCTCTTTCCGTTTTTCTGTCTCAATGTTAAAAAGTGCCCTGTGTAAATAATATATAATACAAGTTTTAAGTTAAAATACTTTCTCATTTTCTTCTCCAGATGTGAAGCGATCAGCACTGGGTTTGTTGTTTTGGGTCACAGTACTGACGACATGGATCACAATATACCAACACTTCAGAGCACAGTGGGGGGAAGTGGGAGATTACCTTTCGTTCACAATTCCACTGGGCACGCCTTGAGATGTTTGACCCCCGACCATCCTGGACCAAAGAGTTTTCTCTTTAATAAAGCAAAAACAATTCAGTCTTTGTGACATTTATTACCTATAAAATGTTGCTACTGTAGAACTCATAAATTTCTGTATGTTTTTAGTTTAGAGCCTTTTGTTTTCTTTTTAGTACAAGCTAACAATGTGTTGTCAGTGGACGTGCATTAAGATTTGTTTAGGTGAGACAAATAATTTGATTCCGCTGCTTTGTTTTTTTTTTTGTTTGTTTTTTTTCTAAAATATTGCTAAAATGACCTTGTGCACTCAAGGTGATTTTTACTTTCTGACCAATAAATACCCTTAATCTATAATGTCTTTTAAATTGTGTGTAAATTTTAAGGTGGGTTTGTCACTCTCTTCTACAAAAGCCACAACTTTACATCAATAAAAAAGGGATTGTGGGACGTAGTTACTCCAAAGTCATAACTATGAGGGGAAAAAAATAGTAAATTTGACTTTGAGAATGAGTTTCAATGTCATTTTGATTTTTACTGTCAGTCATTCGTGAGATGCAGTGTCAAAATGTCAACTTTGAATCATAATTGATTCAAAGTTGAATCAATTATGTATCAAAAATTCAAAAAGTTGAATCAAAAATGTATCGATGATTTTCAGTTATTAGATCTAAAGTCATCAATTCAAGTTTTAATGCTGCAAGAGATACAAAGTTGCATCATACCTGTGACTTTGAAAATTAAACTAAGGTATATCTCTAAAACGGCCTTTTTAGAGAAGGTAGGCGTCTTACCTACCTTTATGATACAATTCTTTCTGCATCTATGAGCCTATGTTTTATTATTTTCCTTATTGCTACATGCCTCTCAGAGTCCAGACAACCAGTGGCGCCTGTTATGAAACTCAATAACTTAATCCCTCCAAATGTCCCCTCTTGGCCATCATCCTGTATGAGTCATAGCATAATCAGGGCCACTTTTAGTCACAGTCAAAGCTTAGGTGCCAGGTTTAGCATGGCTAACAGGGAGAACATGTGCACATAACTGCTACATGTGTGAAGAACAGTGAGGATCAACATATGATGTGCCACCAAATGAAACCGGCTTGTGGAAGCATTTTATTTTACTTATTTATCTAAGACATTTAAATGACCATACATCTTCACTATACACACTTAGCAGCTTTTAGGATGTTCCTGGAGATGCATTTTGTTTAGTAATTCTAAAGAAAATACAACTTTTAGGATGTTCCTTGAGATGTGTTTTATTTAGTATTTTTAAAGACCCTTGATCAACTTAATACTGCCCATCCTCTTATATAACAGGTGATTGATGATGTGTCAGGTACACAACGCGTGCTTCTACATGTGTCTAGGACCCACTCATCTTTTGAACTTATTTTTAGAAGGATCCTACCCAACAACCAACTTATCCCACAGTTGTTCTGATGTCTACACACTGGTGGTAACAAGTTGATGTTCATGTCATCGACCCAATAAAGGAGGGCTGTAACAAACACTTTAATTGACAATAAGCCAACAGCAGCTGTGTCATTCCCAAAACATATACTCATCTGTGAGTGGACTGGACCCCCAAGGGTACACGGTCTGGAATGTGACATAGACAAGGTGGCTCAGTATGAATGCACAAGTCATTATGCAACTGCAGTATAAAAGAGCCTGTGACAGTCACGTTCAGCACGGTCAGAGAAGGAAAACTGGAATCGGACAGATCGTTCCTCCTACTCAGGATAAGTGGGAACGTAACAGCAGGGGCTGGCATTTCTCTTCTTGCTCACTTGTTTGATCAGAGAATACATAAGCGAAGGTAAGCTGCTCTTCACTGAGCATTTATTGCGCTCCATGTAACTCTTTTGATTGTTCTATTTAATGTTTTTTTTTTTTACTTATTAGGTATGGATTTTATTGTGCCTCCCTCTTTGACAACTGGTGGTATTCCATGGGAGAAGGTTTTACCTCCTCGGCTGAACGGGTCTCATGGCTATTATAACTGGTCGCCATCATTACTGGTTCCAGAGACTGAGAGTGTCAGCTCTGCAGAGGTAGGTCATTTCTTTAACCTAGAGTTAAAAAGAGCCAAACGCTCAGTAACACTTCAGACAAGCATAAAATGTTACCAAAACAATGTACTGCCAATCTTTAAATCAAATCTTAGTTTGAATTAAACACATCTTATATTTCTCTTCATTAAGCACAGAAGACTGAATCAGTTAAATTCCCTCAAAGAAATATTTATTTTTGTTTACATCATGCATGGTCAAATACATCAAATTCACATGGAATTAATCAAAAGAAATATGTATATTTTTGTGTATTCGCAATAATCATTACCCTTTTCCAAAAACATCATACATTATTTCAACTTGTGTTGACAGGTCCACTGTGATGAGATCGGATTTACAGTTCAAGTAGATGTGAAGCATTTCAACCCTGAGGACCTGCTGGTCAAAGTTGTGGGGGACTTTGTAGAAGTGCAAGGACAACACAAAGAGCAGAAGGTCAGTTTATCAGGAGGAACAAATGTTCTTTTTTTTAAATCTAATTTTGACTGTATGGGTTAAAGGACATTCACTGGTGCACCTAATAAGAAAACATGACAAGTAACATGGCTTGCACACATTCTTCATGAGATCCTTCTTTAAATAACACGCATGAAAGAAGGAAGAAATGAGGTAAGGAATGAATGACAATGCAGGAAAGAAAAAAGTAGAAAGGAAATATAGAAGGATGAAGGAACAAAGGAATACGAAAAAAGAAAGTAAAGTTGAAAGGAAGAACAGGAGTAGATAAAGAAGGAAAACACAGTGAACAAAGAGGAAGGATAGAGGAAAATGGTAAAATTGAAGGACAGAAGGATGCTAGGAGTAAAGGTAGCCAAGACAACCTTTTTACAGATGGGATGTAACATAATGTCTGTAAAAAGAAAATCCTCCACTTTTGCTTCCCCAATCTCTCTTACCAGACCTAGAAAAATACTAAGCTGAAAATCCTTTTATTTTACCATGTTTTTCTTTTAAGGGTGTATTGGGAGACCTGGTGTAATCTTCTAGCCAGAACAAAACTTAAAAATGACAGATTTATTCTTTAAACTTGTATTTTTCACTGTCTCCTGGCAGAAGGAGGGCCATGGCTTTACAACGCTGCAGTTTAACCGCCGCTACCGAATCCCAAAGGGCGTGAACATCATGGCGCTGGAGTCAGCCGTCTCTCCTGAAGGCGTTCTCATCATATCAGCCCCAATGCTGCAGATCGAAGGCACCAGATGCCTGTCTTAACACAGAGGCCTCTCTCGACTTCGCCATATAAGAAAATAAAACGGCGGCCTTTGTAAACACTGAGATACAAAGCAGATTTACTCCCAGCAGCACACAGCGTACCGAAACACCCGTCTGTTTTGTTTTGCTCCTGGCACTGTTCTGATATTCCCCGCTCTTTGTGGTTTGTATATAAAGTTCTCCTCCAGTGTTGCTCATCGACCGTCCGCAGTATTTCAACGAACACCTCTTTGTAAATATTCCTAACTCACTGTTGAAGCTGCTATACCCTTGAGAAACATTTGTAAATGCACTATATTGTGATTGTAATTAATGCATATAGATGTATTCCAAACTGTATGTTGAAATATTATCATATAAATAAACTTTATTTCAATATAAAACTACAAAAAGTAAAAAAAGAAAAACAGTCTGATTTGTTCAAGCCACTGCTTGTCCCCCCTGGTATTCATTCAGCCTCACGTCCACCTCTCTGAAAGAAGAAAGAGGAAAAATCATCTTCACAGTGTCGATTTGATGAATGAATCTAATAAAAAATCCAAAAGTGTTGAAAATAAGATCAGGTCAGTCAGAAATATAAGGCCATAAAACAAAGCAAACTGATTAAATTATAGCTTTATTTAAATCTACCTTATCTGATCTTTCACCCATTTTCTCTGTTGGCGGAGGACTTGCAATAGAGGGTCATCTTCAAACTCTTGTCCATCAGAATCTGACACAAAATACAGACGTACAGAAAGAAAAAGTTGATGCAACAAGCAAGAGTTGCAAAGCAGTATTGGAATATAAATATTTCTTAGTTATTGGCTGGACTCCAATCAAGCCACGGGATTACCTTCGGCCTCTTGAAGCAGCTGTGAAATGACCTCCAGGGAGTTCTGTGTAACATTTAAAGGAACGGGGGACCCTGAAGGTGAGGAGATGTTTCTAGGAGTAGAAACGGATGAAACTGGAGCCTTCTGAGCCGCCGTAGGGAACAAAACTTCTGAAACTACCTGTTAAAGTCCATCAAGAACAATACTTGATTCAGATTGCAAGTTGCAGTGTTACTACACAAAACCACAAGATGTATTTTTACACTGAACATCTTAAAATGTGTCATTGACTGGTGAGTGATATAGGTGCTCCAACAGTAAATATGCACCCTGTAAACCCATTTTCAAGAGAGGCACATATGCATGTAGGTAAAAGCAGAACTTGAACTGAGACTGTATTTTAGTAAGAATTAGAATAACGCTCAGCATGCACATTTCCTCACCTGTCCTAAGGCGGCATGAACTGGAGAGGACGGTGGTCCATGACTGCCAGTGCAGCTTTCCTTTGGAACCGCCTTGCCTTCTTCATGATGATGCTGCTCTTTGACTGCTGCTGTGTTTTTCGGATTGCTCGAATATGAAGAATCCCTGATTGAACAGCAATCACAGCAAACATGTTAACCAGCTAAAAAAAAAAAAAATGCATTCATATTTCATTATACAGGTGGATTTTAATTCCTTAGAATATCTGTGAAAAGCTGATTAATTTTGGTAAATCAATCAAAAAGTGAAACTTATGTTATATTGACTATTATATTGAAACTTTTAAAAACTGTTTAATTAACTTAATATATATGAGCTTGACTTTTAGAGCAGAATTACAGTAATAATTGAACTTTTAGAAGATATTCAGGTTTACTAAGCTGCAGCTAAAATAACTTGTTCACATTTCAGTGCATCACCTCACAGCTTTCCTCTGCTGCCTGGAGGGTGGGGCTGTCTTCTGCTCTGACTCTTTAGTCACCAGTTTCTTTTTCTTGTTCTTATGGGGTATTTTTTGCCGACTAGGACCATCTCCTTGTCCAGAGGATGCGTGCCATGAGGCTGGCAAACGCTCTTTGACAGGCCCGTCACTGTTGGTTCTCAATAAGCTTTCTGAGACTTGGGTTTCTCTGTGGACAGCTTTGGTTTGGTGCTCAGGCGACTTCTGTGAAACGCTTTGCTCATCATTAGCAAGAGTTGGCTGGTTGGGGCAGGGAAGGACATCGCAGAGTAAGTGCATGTGAGCGGGAATATGGGAAAGAGTCTGGGTTTGAGACATCAAAGAGGAAGGGGGAACCCCAGCAGGAAGGAAGCGCGGAGGACTTGGAGCTGGAGCACCTCGTCTGTGGGCCTCAGTGGTTTCTGCTTGGGAAGCGGTCATGTGTGGATGAGCGTCGCTTTCTGAGAAGCGAGGAGGCTGGGAGCTCTGTTGTCGCTGCAGATAGAACAAGGATTATAATCATGCTATTTTGTGTTTGACATAAAACAAATATACACTTTTAAAATCCAGCCTCATAAGCTTCTCCACTGACTGATGCATGGACCAAACTGGGGGCTTGCCAGCTGAAAGCAGAACCATGAAGCCCTGACTGCTTCATGGACCGGGACCACCCTCTAGCCTGCTCCATCTTCCTCCGTAATCGCCACTGGAACAAAATATCGTCCTCTGGGCGGGTGGGAGGTGTCATGGTGGGCATGACAGATTTCTGAGAGAAGGCAGCAGCAGCTGGGTCTGGACCGATCGCCGCTGTAAACACGAAAAGCACAGCCATAATGTTTGAAGTAACAAACACAAGACAGCGTACGGTTTCTCGCATCAACAACTACTAAAGCAGGAAATTAATGGCTGCATTCAAAGATGTATTTCACGTTATTTGCCTCACCAGCAGTTGATTTCATCAAACTGGGAATCAAAGGCTGTCGCACTGGCTCGTCCACACTGACTGGAGAGGAGAAATCGGAGCATCCTAGGCCATCTGAGCTAACAGGAATGGACCCATCACTCGGACTACATTCGCTGTTAGAAAGATAACAGCTTTATTTCAACTCAAGAAGACTAACCACTTATTGGTAACGCTGGTTAATGCACTACACACCCTCTCAGTAGAAGTCTGCTTGCTCTTTCTTGAAGGTTTATTAAATCTGTATCATCATATTCCTCCTGAGAGCAGTCAGAGCCAACCTGGGGAACAAAGGAAGCTGTTTAGCCCCAAGCAACAGAGTGAGTGAATACAAATACAATACAGCACTTTAGAAAAAAACAAAATGATAAATCTCAGGAAGCAAATTATCTGGCTTTCTAAGAAATGTCCTGGTCATTTTTGAAATCAGTTTTAGAAAGGATACATTTGACAACAGAAGGCTGAAGTCTGTATTTAATTATTAATAGTAGCACCTAAAGCATCTACAACTAAGAAAGGTTTTAAAATAGAATAGAAGGGTGTGCATGTAATTATTTACATCACACTTATATTAAAGGAAGAGATTTTCCAGGGCACAACTAGCTTACCAACAAATCTAGACACTCAATATAATATTGAGGAAGAGACCAACAGGAGGGAGATGAAATTCAGACAAATTTCCCTTTTATTGATTCTAATCAGTGATCCTGCAGGTCAAATGCTGAATTTTCTTTTATTATTAATCATTAAAAGGCATCAAAACTAAGAACGCCCACCATTTTTGGTATTTAAAGGCAAATAAACAACATACAACTTGATGCTCTGTTTTGTTTAGTAAGAAAATCATGTTCATGAATAGGGACATTTTAATTCCTTTCTTTTATGTTTGATTCAAAACTACAAACTCTATTAAAGCATGTTTTTATTATGTTATGTGCTGTGGTTTTTAGAAAAGGAAAATCAGAACAGATCAATATTCGAGTTGGTAGGTCAGACCTCAGTGAAAAGCAAAAATCTGTCTTGGTCAGGACAAAAAAAACCAACTGATTAGTCTGTTTCTACTTGTAATTAGATAATTACAGTTTGCAGTACACCTATTTTTTCCTGTCAAGATGGTTAAGCGAATCTGGTTTCAGAGTGTTTAATTTGAGTAAACTTATCAATGCACTCACACTGAAAAACATGTCATGTTGAGGCTGCGCATCTAGACTGTCAGCGGTAGAATCATGGCCGTCTTTCAGGGACAGGAAACATCCATTCATTGAAAAGAAACATATATTATGTTTGTTAGAGAAAGAAAGAGCAAAATTCATAAGTTCATGGTTTATCCACAAAGAGAGTGTACCTTTGTCTAGTGGTTTAGCTGGGTTTGAACTGGGGACTGGTGAATGGGTCATCCACCAAAACGGGATCTGTTCCCCCCCATCGGTAGAAGCCATCTGTTGGCGCTCCGCTCGGCTCTGAGGCCGACCACGACGAAAACGTTCTATGTATCTGTAACAGTACGTATTAGTACTTCCCAAAGCAAAAATATATATGTATATATACTCACAGCGAGTTGGACAAGTATTCATAGTCCTTGAGCATTTTGTCACATTATCACCACAAACTTCAATGGGGATGCTCCTTTAGCAGAGATAAGGAAGCTTCAGATTTGAATTGACAGTGAGATGGATTGTGCTAAAAGTTGAGCAAGTCAGGAAGATAGTCTGTTAGAGGACGTAGAAGATTTTCAAACAGGTGTGAACATTCACCTTCCACAAGACAAACACCCGACTCTCCATCCAATATGACTGAGCTATTTCCAAAGATGAACAAAGAAAAGATCTGTCACTATTTGTACAAAGCTGTTAGAGAAATATGTCAAAGGACCTGCAGCTGATATTGCAGGAAAACGTGGTTCTACATATTTCTGTGTAATTAGGAAATGCCACTCTTTCTTGATTTTTATTTGCAAACCCTTTGTCTCACACCTCACAGTTAAGATCTCATTTGTGCAAGTCTAGCACATAAGTTCAGACAAAATACACTGAAATTTGCGGTAATAACATGAAAAATGTGAAAAATTTGAGGACTATGAAAACATCTGAAAGGCACTGTAATTAGGAAAACAATGGGAAACTTACTTTGCGAGTACTGAATCCTCCTTCACTCTAGATGGAACTGTGGATGTCTCTAATTTTGTAGAGAGTTTGTCTGGCAACATTTCAGGGACGTCAGCATGACCCTCAGGAGAGGATCCACATTCGGTAGAGGGCCAGATCTCGGTAAATACATGTTGTCCATCACTGGCAGGAAAATCATGATTTTCATACAGCTGTTGGCTTTCCCGGTTTAGAGAGCGAGGTGGACTATTAGAGGTCTGATGTAAACGAACAGGACTTAGAGTCTGTATAAAAAAATAAATAAAAAAAAGACCAAAAAAGTGAGACATTGTATTAATGGATCAAATCAATTAGAGATAAATTAAATTCAATTTTAATTCAATCTTAATTAGAACACAACAGTCGAATTTGGTGTATTATCCAAATGGACAAAAATATCTAGCTAAGGCAGCCTTGCAGATGACAACATAAGATCAAATCCCTACTGAGCGAGCAAAAGATGAAGTTCTCCACACTTTAAAAATAATGCAGAATGAGCTGCAAATGATGAGATGGAGGGATTTTAAGGTCCAGTCTGCAAATTAATTGTGTATATATTTTAAACATTTTAAACATACAATTTTCTTCTCTTTTTTTGACAAGGACTTCTTGCGTGATGGGTGATAGTGTGCCCTCGTCTTCACCGTGGATACAGGTGGGAATGGATTCTGCCTCGTAAACAGTGGTCCGCTAAAATACAACAAATTTTACCTACTATAATTTCTAATTACAAAAGTCCAAATGTGCCCATTGCTTCTTACCTGGATTTCATAGCAACTTCAAGATGTCACAGTTTAGCTTAACACTAACAGAAATTGACGTCAGTATGAAAAATATTGATTTGCATCTCAACAAGCCACTTTTTCAGCGCTTGTCTGACCTTGTCTTCAATAGTTACCATGGAAGCAAACGGAAAGTGGAACGAAATAGCTTATGTAATTATACACGGCACGTGAAAGACCTGCTTAACCTCAAATCTAATCTGAAACAAAAAAATAACATTACTTAAAAACAGTCTTTCTTTTTTTTATCAGAAGCTCTCAAGTCTGTCGATAGAAGCACAAGATATGTTTACTGCTACGTTTGTTCACTCACCAGCCAATGGACGACGAGTAAAAAATGACTGACGTATGATTTGTCCAATCACAGATGATACATTGTTCACACAGGTACCAATCGGGTGATTGGAGACCGGCAGCGCGCGGAAGAGGAAAGCCAGCAAAGAGCTTGTCAAAAACAAGCTAACTTAGCAACGGTAGTTGAGCTAGTACCTTTTATTCTCCGAAACAGTAATAAACGAAGTAAGGTATTTATAGGTAATAATATGTAATTATTTTGGAACTACTAGAATAACACATTTTTAGTATAAGTATCTGTATTTAGAAGTTAGATTTTGGACTCGCTTTAACAGTTTATTTAGGCTAATGAAGAAGGGTGGCTAACTGGCTGAACAACTAACCGTAGCTAACTGGCTAACGTTGCTGTTACCGAGCAATCAACAAGAGGTCGTTGTTAGCTCAAAGACCCCGTAAACCTCTGTTAGAGGTACAAAAACAGCTGTTTTAAGTCTGATTTTCTGAGCAGCCCTTGGGAATAAACTGAACAAATGCACCACGTCAAGATAAAAACAGAAAGGCCAGGTAAGACATTCATAATTATAAGACTTAATAAAGTTGCCACCAATCCCAAAATAAAGTACTTCGGAAATAATGTTTTGTATTTTACATTATTATTGTATAAAAACTACTTGAAGAGGATTTGTGTTTGCTTTTCATAAAGTGTAGAAAACATGGGAAAACTAAAATGGTACATTTACATTTATTTTGCATCTCCTCTAATATCGTCATTAAAAAAAAAAACCATCCCTTTCTAAATCTCAGTGTAGTTGTTAATTACTGTTTTATGAATAATTGTGCTTCTTTAGATCTGGAGAGCACAGGTGCTCGCGGCAGGTTGGATGCTGTGCTGAAGGGTCTCGTAGAAAAGAGTGAAAATGAAAGGTTTGTAAAATTGTGCTTATAATCAATATATTGATTGTCACAACTGTGAAAACTTTTGATGCTAACAGTTGTTTTTCTACACTTTAAACAGAGAACCAAATGAAGACCCAGGAAAGTTGTCAGTGGATGCTTTAAACAAGTATGGACTAGTTTTAATTTATTCTTTCACTTTATTAAACTTAGATATCTTTTTACCTTCACATTATTGCACCTTTGTGTCAGTATTGTTGGATTGTAGTCACCCAATGGCGTCTCTGCTCATTTTAGAGATTTGTCTCCGTCATCTGCTGGAAAAAGGTAAATGTGTTTTTCGATTAACATACATATGTACAAGTAGGTCCCAATGGTTAAATTATTTTTTTTCTTCATTTTCAGACCTTCAGCAAGATTTCCACAGCACAGAAGGAAGAAAAGAAAGGAGATGGATGAGGGCATCCCAGAGACCAATCAACATAAACAGAGTAAATTGAATGCAGATATTAATACATTATTAGATTATTATTTGTGCCTCATTTATTGTTGGTCCATTTATCTATGTACTGTATTGTGAATTTGATCTCTTTTTATATGTCCTTGTATTTTATGCCTTTCTCCCTTTTATTTAGATGCATACATTATTAAGTTGTTTGATCGCAGTGTTGACTTAGCTCAATTCAACACCACCACCCCACTGTATCCAATCTGCCGTTCCTGGATGAGAAACAATCCTTCCTTTAGGGAACCTGCGGCTTCTCCAAGCTCCCCTCAAAGCATACCAGAAGAGGAGGTGGGACTGTTAATAAGTTTGTCACTTTTATTTTGTTCATCACACACAAGCATTAACAAAAAAATTAGCGGAGTAAACTCTGGATGTTTATGACAGACGTTGGCTACATTACAGTTGATGGGTTTTTTTTGGCTGTTTAAAAAAAAAAATGTTAAAGCATTGGTTAGGTAAATGTTTTTCTTGAACAGTTATAACCCGTACTTTCTTTGAATCTGTTTTCCATTACCTTCTTCATCTTATGCTTGAGATTTCATGGAAACCAAGTCAGAACAGAAGGAGACAGATGCAGAAAAGAATGACTAAAAACTCCTACGGTTCCTGTGGTTTTTAGAAATGAAAAGTAAAGTGGTCATGTTCAAAGTGGGCCATGATGTAGTCAGTTTTAATAATGTCTAGATAACTCTGTGAATACTAGAAATCTGACTTTGGGAAATCTCTACTTTGCAAAGCACTTTTTTTTTTTGCCACATATGTGGAAGCAAACATAGCTAAACATTTAAGTTGGACCACATATCTGTTTTCATGTGGACAGAGCCTTATTTGCAGTTTAGCTAAGGTTGTTTTTAGGAGGTGACACATTTGTTAAAGCCCATCTCTGAATTATTACATTAGAATAGCTTGCATGAAAACTTTATTAAATTAGTTTTAATTTAGAAAAATTGTTTTTTTTTTTTTAGGTCACAGACATGATGAATGGCAAAGGTCAGAATGTTTACCGACTTCCTCCCCCATCTGCCTGCCCAGTTAACCCCTCTGGTGAACTCATCAATCTCAGGATCCCACAGACTGAAAAGCCCACTATTTCCAAGGTTCTAAAATCATGTGATTATTTCAGTGATATTTTTTTTTCTTTTTCAATTTTACTGGGAAATGGAAATGCAAATCTCTACTTGTATACTATCTATTGTGAATAAAGTTGCTTTCTTTGCACAGTTCACAGAGGTTCCTGTATCAGGAGCTCTCATCAGTGACCACATGGAACGCTGGAAAAAGATAAGACAGAAGTAAGTTCTTCATGAGCTGTTTTAGACCCTTTATCATTGCTTTTTGTGTGTTTGTTGGAAATATTTATTCTTGCTCAGAAACAGTCATGATAGTTCAAGATTCAATTTCAGTGTCATCTGGGACTGTAGCTAATTTGATTCAGAATGCTTTTACCAGCACTTATTGGTTAATTTATGATTAAGCAAGACTTGTGTGTTGGCAAAGCTATCTATTTTGAACATAAAGGGTGATTGTCAAAAACATATGATTAAATAAATTAACTGTGGACAACCTGCCCATGAAAGAATGAGCCAGCATATCCCAGAGATTAAACCGCTAGAAAGTTATGGGGAGTTAAAATAAAAAACTTTTGAGAGCTTGAGTTTGCCTTTAAACTTTGAATACTCCCAGCTGCACTCAGGTTTCCAACAAGATAGCTGCACAGCTGGTGCCATGGAAACTAAATGGTACCTTCAAAGATTTTTTTCCCAAAATTTCAGGATTAACACTTCCACCTACCTTTCTGAGAAGTTAAAAAAACACACTATTCTACAGCAAATAAAAAAAAAAAGATTATAAAGGAATTAGTAAATCAAAGAAAGTCAATGCAGAGACCTTAAATCAGAGTGATGTGAGCAAGATATTGTTTATTTGGTCATCCAGTTCTGGGTTCTTTGACGCTTTACTTCCCTCTTATTTCCATTTCTGTGTTTTTGCTGGTTCTTGCAGTGTAAAATTCTAAGGTCTAACTGTGTTTGGGTAACCAGTTGTGGTGCAGTTGTTTTTGGTAAAAACATTTTGAGAAATGACTTTGTTCCCCATTTGTTTTGAAAAGAAACGTGTCTTAAGTTCCCCACATTTTTTGCCTATCACAGACATTTTAGATGCAAGAATATTAGTTGTGAAATTTCCATAGAATGAGAACAGTGCAAATGCTAGCAAATAATAACTGCAGGCTTGTAGTGCAACAAAAACAATGTCTTTTAACAGAAATTACATACATCACAATGAACACTTTTTTAATAGAGTTTTATATTTAAAAACTTTTTTTTTCTTGCCGTAGATGGAAGGAATGCTCCAATAAAAACCAGAAGAGATACAGTGAGAGCATCAAGGTTCTGAAGGAAATGAAGGAACTCTATGACCACTGACTTCCCACCTTGTATTTGTTAGCTGCAGAAAGGACTCTCCACAGTTGGAAAGGAGCCATGCATTCATAGTTGATGTTCGATGACTCCTGCATACAACCATAGATGAATAGGAAAAAAATAGCTGAACTTTGAACCTTAACAGACTTTTTGACCCTTAAGTTACAGTAAAGATATTTGGCAATTTCCTGTGGGAAAATGTATGTTGGAGTGTCAGACTTGATACTCAAGTACATTTTGTGTAAATGTCTAAATAAATGACCTTTCAGGTGATATTTTTCTCACACACACACTGGTACGTCCTTGATAGAATCCAAAAATGATTAAAGTCTACTGTAATGTATTCCTGTGTTTGTGGTTTTTTGTTTGTTTTTTTTGTTTTTTGTCTATAACATAGATCTTTGTAGCAAAAAAATTAGAGCTGAAATGGTTGGTTATTTTATAAACACACATGAGTTATCCATATTGATTTTTTTTTCTTGGAACATGCTTGATTTTTCTTTTTCTTTATCATGACTAATTAAAAAAGCTCAGTTTCATTATTCTGCAAGTGGGGGAGCCCCAAAAATCGGGTTTTCTCATCCTTTATCTCACTTGCAATGGACCTGATTAGGTATCGGGTAACAGAACCAAAAAACATACATTTCTTGGAATTATTAAAAATTTATGGTTACTGCAGCAACAAATTCCTGCAGCATTTCACTGAAGTGTCATTTCACTTCAGACTGAAGTTAACATACTGGGCTTTTGTCTCATCTCTTCTATGTAGTTTTCCCATAATTGTTAGTTTTACTGCTGTAATGGTAGAATTGCAATAAGTGTAACTGGATAGATGCAAAGTTCAACTTCATTTGGTAGCTGTGGTCATTGTGTACTTGACTTTGTCATGTACCAGAGTTTAAGTGTAATTATCTGCCCAGTATACAGTAAAAAGATGTAGTTTTGTCTTTCTTTCAAAAGTTGTCTGTTCACTTTACAGAGAATACTGACTCATTAAGTCAGTTTGTTTCAGTACTTGTATCCAATCCAAATTCCAGAGTTTCAGTTCATCATGTTCATGTTCAACCCTATACTAGGTACATGCAGGTCACATTTACACAACCTGATGCAATATTTTACCCTACTGATCATGTTTCAGATTGCACGTTCCAACCTTATAAACAGGAAGTCTAGCACAAACCACTGTGGTGTGCTGTAAGATAACATACTGTTGAGCACGTGAGTAACATTCTTATAAATAAGCTCACAAAAGTTCTTCAACAGTTTTTGTATCAGTATTCTTTTTATTATGCCTAAATCTGAATCATGGGATTGTGAAATGGAGTCCATTATTGTTATAACTCTATAACTAAGCATGTTGTGGACAAACTTAACTTTACAATTTAATGTAAATTATGTTAAATTTTACGTTTTGGAGGATGCAACTTTGAGCAATTCTGAATAGTTTCACATATGCTTGACATCCATATAGGGTTTATTTCTTCACTTTGCTAACTCCTTCAAAGTCAAGAAAAAAGCTTCCAGAATCAAGAGCTCTGATCTCTCGTGGTTTCCTTCACATGAGCAAGACCAACGAAAATGTCAAAAATTCACCGAAATTATTTTCAGTGCTTGGCATTTTCTTATTCACGAGAAAAAAAAAAGTGAGAATATTTTTGCTTTTAGAGGACAGAATCAGTACTAAAGATTGGCTTGAAATATATTTGTGAAAATATATTTTTTTATCGTTGCAGCTGCTGATTTCATGTTGTCATGAAAAATGTGCGATTGAGGGGTTTTCTGTGGTCTTTGACTACGATACAAAAAAGCTTTGTATTGTATTTTGGCACCTAAGGAAATGGATGGAGATATGTACTTTAAATAACATTGAAATTTTCGCTGTGGAAGCATAAAAATTTTATCTTCTGAAAGGCACAAAACAAACAACTCATCATTTATGCTAGTGCTGTTAATTCAACTTCATTGTAAAAAGGACCACAGATGTCCAGAGGCTTTTACTCGGAAGTAGATTTGGGTACACTCCTTTTGCTAGATACGACAAAATATTTAGTAATAGTTTCTGAAGAAAGAGTGACTCATATCTGTTCTGAGTGCTGACAATGCTCAGAGAAAAATAAAAAAAGATGACGGAAAACAATCACCAATTCGGACATTGTAATTTATTTCTGGACCTGTGAGATCTACAATGATTTACAGTTCTAAATTGGAAATTGGATTTCTACAAAAATCCAATGTCTTTGTTCCATTATAATGTCATTTTATAGTCATAATAGTCATTTTCTCATTCAGTTTGTAAAACTGAAGATATGCTTATTCAACTTGACAGTTTTGGCCCTTGTTGCAAAAAAAAAAAAAAAAAGGACACCACTGTCTTAAGGAAGCTTTTTCAACTTGACAGTTTTGGCCCTTGTTGCAAAAAAAAAAAAATGGACACCACTTTCTTAAGGAAGCTGAGGTGATTAGAGAGGTCTTCTGCTCATCTGCATTATTAGCTCTTATGTATCTCATACTTGTCTGGGTGTTACTCCATACATTTCCTTTTGATTTGGCTGTCTTTGGACTTCATAAGACAAGGTGACTGACACCAGCAGATGACATGGTTATCTAAATCATCACTGACTGAGAAAACGTCCAAGTGACCTCTGTACTCTTCCTCCCGACTCTGGGACCTTGATTTTCAACCAAATGCAAAATGTACTTTCACCTGAAGAGGACTTTGGACCACTGAGCAACAGTCCAGTTCTTTTTCTCAAGTAAGACGCTTCTAATGTCTAAGGTTCTGGAGTGACAAAACACAAGGAAGGTAACAGTTGTACCCAAAACCTTAGAAACATCTTTGTGGTGAATCTCAAAGTGTGAGGCCACGCCTTGTGAACTTGAAATCTTGACTGGACCTTTATTCAAATTCTTGTCTAGGTTGTGAATATCCCTAAAGCATATGCGCCTTTTTTCCCTACACACTCTTTTCCTTCAAGTCAACTTTCCATTAATATGCTGGGATATGGCATAAAATCATGTGAGCAGCCAGCTTCTGTTAAAAATGACAGATTGTGAGTTACCTGCCTTACAAAAGATATAAACAACTTCTGGAAACCTGTCAAGTCAGTGTAACCAGGATAATTTCTTTCCCTTTCTGTTAGATTCATTTTTATTTATTTTATTCATTTAAAGATTTATTTTAAGAAAAATCCTCCTGTCCTTAATTTCTTTTAAGCACAAAAATAAACCAAACAAGAACAAAAACCATTAAGTATGTCTGTTCTCGCGTGGTTTTAATGTCACATGACCAGCCGTACATCAGCGTCTTAATAGACAGCTGCTGCTTTTATGGCGGCTGCTCACCGGGCTAAGTGGGAGACGCTGTCCATCGCTGCCGCAGATGTGTGATTATGGATCAAAACCTTCGACTGATCACATGGTTTGACAAGTGGGAACTGGCTTGTTCCCACTTGTCCCCAGTTCCAGATCCTCTTTCAGATCCACATCCTGGAGTCTGTTCCTGTCTGTTGCCAACTGGATCACCAGTCTAAATGTATGATTTAGACTGGCGAACTAAATCATACATTGACTCAAGAGAAACGTCACATCCTGTTAACTCCTTCCAGTCTGGTAGGAGGTATGCAAGCCCATTGCCACACTTTCATTACTCTGGACTGGACTGAACTGGATCCCTCTCACTTCCATCAAGGAGCTGAACTATTAAATGACATTTCCCCTGAAATTGTGGATGCCATTTGTCAGAGCTGTTTACTCAGGACACAGTACCAAACTGTCACCGTGGTTGAGTCTTTATCTGTCTCTGTTAACTCCATCCCTGACAGTTTCATCAATGAAGAATCTCATGGCTTGCCTCTGATTCCCTCTCTATCTCAGACTGATCTCCAATAGGAGCAACAAGCTGACCCTGTCTTTCATGAAGACATTCATCAGCTAGAGCCTGGCGAGAAGGTCCCTCCATCAGTTCGTGATGACCTGCCTGACCTCTCCTTGCTTCTGAGAGAGTGGAACAGGTTAGAGTTGGTGGATTAGAGTGGTGAATCCTGTATCAGAGAAGACAAGATGGAGATAGACTCAGTTAGTCCAACAGTAAATTTACGACACCTCCAGTCGAGTACTTAAAGAGTTTGAACAGTGATATGGGGCATTTGGGCATTGAAAGGACAACTGATCTGCTTCGTCAACACTTCTTTTGGCGCAAAATGACACCTGAAGGGGAAACCTTTATTAAAACCTGTGGTCGTTGTGTAAGGCGCAAAGCTCAAATGGAAAAGCAGCTCCATTGATAAATATTCAAACAAACTGGCCACTTGAACTGTCATCTATAGACTTCTTAACCATTGATAGTAGTAACACTATGGACATTCTTGTTCTTACTCATCACTTTACCAAATTTGCAATTGCCATTCCTTCTCCCAACCAGACAGCAAAGATTGTATTAAAGTGCCTCTGGAATGAATGCATAGTTTATTATGGGATTCCAGAGCATAGACACTCAGACCAGGGTACAGATTTTGAGTCCAACGTTATTAAAGAGCTGCTGTGAAGTTGTTGGCATAAAGAAGAGTCGAACTACCCCGTACCACCCACGAGGAAATCCAGTCGCTTCAACTGCACTCTGCTCAGTATCCTTGGGACCCTGGAGGGTAAACAAAAGTCAAAATAGCGGGAGTATGTCAAGCCTTTAGTGCATGCATACAACTGTACAAGAAATTAGGTGACGGGGTTCACACCCTATGAACTCATGTTTGTCCATGTCTTCCTGTTGATTTGGCTTTTGGTTTACCTGTCAGAGAACAACCACCCATCTTCATTCAGGATATGTCAAGAATCTGCGGTCAAACCTGCAAGACAGCTACAAACCTGCTTCTGAGAATGCTGTCAAAGCAGCTGCAAAGAACAAAACCCGTTTTGACCAGCGAATCACACCTAGCAGTTTGGAAGTTGCGATAAGCTACGAGTGCTGGTTTGCAACATCCGTCTGAGGGGTAAGCATAAGCTGGCAGATAAATGGGAACCAGGTGTGTACAAAGTTGTTGACCAGGCTGGAAATCTACCAGTTTACACTGTATAACCTGAAAACAAAGAGGGGCCACTCATACTTTACATCAAGACATATTGCTCCCTTGTGGATTCCTGCCAGTTTGCTCTGCAGAAGAACCCTCCATTTCCATACCATTTCAATTTTTTAATTAAAGCACAGAAGATGTCTTTACCCAATCCATTTTCAGATGTATGATGTAAAATCTATTAGAGAACGGCATTAGCTCCATTTCACACTCCAAACCAGATGGTGGCGGTAATGCACACTTTCAGTTTTTTTTAAACGCGCCATAAAAAGAAGAAAAGCCATGAAACTGGAGAAGATAAGAGATGCTGTTCAAATTCGTTATTTTTACTCGCATAATATTGCCTTAAAAGTAGAGAGAGCATTGATAATAGTTGTTTTGGTAAATTCAAGCTGGTCACGTTCTTGTCCGAGTCAGATAACAACACAACAGGACAAGAACCGGATGAAAATATGTGGGTCACGAAAGGAGCCCAAAGGGACGAAGGCTGCTAACGTGTTGCTAGCTGGTGGTAAGTTTGCTTCCTCTTTGTTTAATTATAAACAGTGCAGTACATATACGTCATTAGCAATTATAACAAACCAAAAGTGTAATTGTAGCATACTGTAATAACACTACTAATATGTAAAATGTAATGTCAATATACCTAAAATATTCTAAATATATTTTACATGTAATTCAATCACAAAAATAGTATGCTCAAAATATACTAATCAAGCACATTTATATTACTTAAAAAGAAATATACATAAAGAATACTAAGTATAATTTTAGTTGTTCCAAAAAAGTACATGAAAGTACACTTAGTAGACTTTAAATTCTGCTTTTATACTATTTTAATACTATTAAAAATCACTAAACACAAAATTAGTTGTTCCAAAATAGCACAGTTTAAGTTAACTAACCGTAAATGAACTTAAAGTATACTCAAGTATACTAAAATTTAACATACTTAGCATATTTATTGTTCACCAGGGTGGACTGAATCCCACTTCCAATTCTTAATCCATTGTGTTTCAAAAGCAACGCCAAACAGGTGAGTTTGGAGATTTGTTGCAGTTTTGCAATATTCTGGGAGTTCGTTCCAGATCTGTGGTGCATATAAGGCTGAGTCTTATATGCACCACATATATGTGGTGCATATAAGGTGCATATAAGGCTCCTTGATGGAAGGAGTTTAGCTCCTTCCATCAAGGAGCTAAACTTTGGATAAAGGAAAAAAAAAAAAATTAATGTTTCATGAACTATGTGAAGAACTTGTCTGTATATATTGTAAATATAATGTCACAAATTTTGCACTATGTGGTTGTCTTTGTGTTTTTACAAATTAGCACTCTCGCCAGCAGTCGAACCAGGAATTTTTCTGATCTGTTTTATTAACTTACTCATAATTAGTCATTTTAATATCCATATAAGTAATATATGTTACATCAGCACTAGCCCTAACATGGCATGTTTTTACTACAAATCCTTTACTATTTGTTGGCTTCAGGTAGTATCTTATGTCTGAGAAACCACATTTTGAGTTTTAATTTGCTCTATGCGATAATTTTAAAGAGGATCCGTAATAAATTAACTGATTTATTAAATTAACTTTTTGATGTAAAGCAGCTGAATTAAATTTTTTGCAGTGAGCAAGTATAGCTTTGAAATACCTTTTCTGTACCATCGTGCAACAATATAAAGTTAAGCTATTATGATGTGAACATATTTGTTTAAACTCATGCTACAACCTGACAGAAATAGAATGAATTGCAGTTTTCCATTATGCAGTTTTATATAGTTTGAACAGATCTTATTTTGTCCCGGTTTATTTTAGATTTGCCTTTCCAGTCCAGAAATGATATCACATAGACTTTCAGCACAGTTGCCAGAATTAATTTCACTCGTTTACTTAAATACGGTTTAGAACAGTGGTTCCCAAACCTGGTCCTCAAGTTCCCCTGTCCTCCATGTTTAGGCGTCTCCTTGCTTCTAAACTGACTTAAATGAATGGATGATTTGGTGGCTGTAGAAGAGGTCGTGCAATCATTTGAATGAGGTGTGCTGGAACAGTAAAGCATCTAAAACATGCAGAGCAGGGACACGCAAGGACCAGGTTTGTGAAGCACTGGTTGAGAAAATCAATGCACTATTTGCATTTTTATACTGATACTACTTCTACTGTATTCTAGAATATGAAACTAGACATTTTCACATACCACACAATGTGGTGAAAATTATTTTAATTTCCTCTTGACTAGCCTGTATGAGTTGTGCTTGTAGTAAGAAGTGTGAACTTTGTAAAGAAAGCATTCTTTAGTTTCTGAAAACGTTGAGCTACTGCTTTTTTTTTTTCTTTTTTTTTTTTTTTTACCACAATAGAATCTAATGGCTGCAAGGAACAGGTGCAGTACGAGTGTTGCGATTCAGATAAGGTGTATGTGAGCGAAAAACCACTCAGAAGTGTCTAGAGGTTCCTGTTATTCCAGCTGCTTTGTTCGTTTCAAACCAAAACACTCTGTCTCAGGCTCTTGTTATATCCTGTAAGATAAGAAATCAGGACTGAAAGTGTGACAGGATTGTTTTGTCATCATATTTTTAATAATTGCTGAAAAATAAATGAATATTTTTTGTTTCTTTTGACGGTGTCATTGATGAAGTAAACAATCATACAAATGTGAGCATTTCTAAACATACAAGTTCTCTAAAAGAGGCAAGTTAAAACAAAATTCAAACTGTTCTAAAGTAAACAAGTAATTTTATACTATTTTTGCAGTATTTACAACCATTTTATTAAAAGCTTGACATGTACAATATATTGCTGCAGGACACCTACACAGCGTTTCAGTTACATGTGCTGATTGAATGTGAAAGGCACAGGGTTCTGTGAGATTTTATCAGACTCTCTGGTGTGTATCTCAGGGTGTCTCGATAACCACATACGAAAACACCTGTTTATAGTGAACAAATGATGGGAAATCAAGCAGACGTCAAAAATATTCTTTGAATTTTTTTGCACATGTTCACACTACTGCACAAATAAAAGCTTTGCTCAGATCACTTCAGTGCGCTTTATTAATGTCCACCATTTCAATCAGTTTGTGGCTGTTTTCCTCCATGTTCGTGGACTTCTCCGAACAGATCTCTTTATTTGATTTTAAGATCATCGATGTCTCAGTTTCTTTCCCCTCAGCAGGGGCGGTAGAATCAGACTTTCTGGGAATCCTTGACAATGAACGAGACGACGTAACAAATGATAAGTGGTCCTCTGCCAGGGCATTTTCTAGAACCAACCAAATGGACTGCTTGAGCTTCTTCTGGAACTCGTCACACATGAAAACATAGAGGATGGGGTTCAAGCAGCTGTTCATGAAGGCAAGACTTACAGTTAGAGGACCTGCAACATGAACAGTGCTCCCTAAATCTGGGTAGTGATTTATTTTTAATTCTATAAAACTCAAAACATGAAAAGGCAACCAGCAGATAAAGAATGCAAAAATGATGGAGAAAATGATCCGGTGACATCTTCGTTTCCTCATTCTCTGCATACGCCTGGCGCGAATCCATATGGCCACATATGAGAAAAATATAGCCAGGAACGGGATGAGAAAACCCATAACAAAACGGAATATGCACAATGTCCAGGGTTTGTTTCCTGTCATAGTTGAAGGGTACCTGCAGTTTGTCTCATTTTTGCTGACTTCCACAGTACGAAAGTATGCATAAGGTGTGCTACAGGTGGCTGCAGCCAACCAGATTGCAGCACTTATGACTTGAGCTTTGCGGACGGTGCGCTTGTTTTGTGCCCACACCACCACCCAGATGGACACGCAACGATCCAGACTGATGGCTGCCAGAAAAAAGACGCTGGCAAACATGTTGACCAAGCTCACAAAGTTGTTGAGTTTGCACATGAACTGTCCAAAAGGCCAGTGGTGCTGCTGAGAGAGAGAGACTGCTGTAAACACCAGGAATGCTGTAAAGAGGAAGTCGGCCAGAGCCAAGTTGAGAAACCACACAGTGTTGACGGTTTTCTTCATCTTGAAGCCGGTCACGTAGATGACCAGACCATTACCCACCGTCCCCACCACTATAATCACACAGTAGACGACCAGTGAGAATGTCTGTATGTGCTTCACTGCCATTTCCAATCCAGCTGGATTACTTGCAGACAAATTTCCATTACCTAACAAATAAAAATATAAATATTGTCATAAACATTCAGTAAAACATGTTTTAAGATAAACAGACTTGCATCTTCAGTTTTATAAGAATCTTACAGTTGCCAAAATTGCCAGATGTGTATCTTTTATGCAGATCTCACATGAGGTACAGAATACGATTCTAATATCAATTAAAATGATCAATTTTGCATGTTCAAAGCAACTCACCGTTTGCCATTTTGCTTTTAGCTGTAGGAGTCTCCCCTCACTTTGACTATCTCCATCTAGCCTTACCTATATTTGTTCTCTATGTGATTACTCCTCCTTCTCGCCTCATAAACCTGCCAATGAGAGTGTCAATGGGAGTGGATAAACTCACAGTTGCACTTTCGGGTGCTAAGCAACATTTAGCTGCAGATATCGACTGCTCAGGTGGGAGAATTAAGCAGCACATTAAGAAGCAAAGACATGCAAAGACAAGTGCAATAGTCAAAAGTAACTTTTTGTGCAGAACTTATCTTAACCAGTGTTGCTGGATGGAGCTGAATGCAGGGGAGTTCTAGGAACCTGCTAGTAGGTGCAAAGGACTTGAAACTGGGGCAGAGTTTTACCTTTGATGAATATAGTTATCTTTATTTTCCTACACAGCTGTAAGGTTTTATGCTTGAATTGCCTCATGCGCTAAACTAATAAAATTGAGTTGATGTGATCAAAGCAAAATCTAGTTTTGTAGAGAAGAATGGACCAAAATTTAAGATGTGCAACGTGGTGGAGACACCGAAAACAAAGCATTACAAATTATATACTTATCGGTGTCTGTAGGTGGCAATTGAATGCTTATGAATGTTTCACAATCTCATATGGTGTTTAATGTTTTGCTTGTTCTCAGTGCACTCGCGCTGCGCTTCAGTGTTCAAAAAACTCTCACTGGAAGAGTTTATATAGAAACACAAATAATATGTTTACGTGGGGATTTTATTGGTGAATAAAATCACTTTAATGAAGAAAAAACTGGGACTTAATTTTAAAATGGGAATTGCAACAGGTGATAAAATACCCAAAAATAAAATAGTTAATCTTACGTAAGAGATTCATGCTTCTTTTATTTACATGATTGAATAAAGTACAATTTAGTTATCAACCATAACAAAACCATTCAATTTTCTTGTGTTTATATCTTGACTAAATTAGAAATTAGATGACTAAAGCCATTGTAATCAACATCACCGGAAATTACCTAAGACAACAACTAAATGTGATTGGACAATAATAAGAGGGGCTTTCGAATCTCAACCAATAAGAACACCAAGATGTCCAAATCTGGTAGACCTATGATCTGCTAGACTTACAACTGTAATTGTAGCAAAACATGGCTCTACAATATTTACAAAGTTGGGATTAATACAATTTCACATCACACAGAAACTTCACTTTTTAGGTGTTGGTAGTCTTAATAAAAAAATTACAGACACACAATTTCACAATTGGCGCACCCATTTAGACATAATAACTCAACAAACATGCATCATTATTCTTTAGATAAGTTATCCAACAGTTACTTTGATAAGAAATAAGAAAAATATAGACATTTACTTTCAAAGCTGGAGGAGAGATGTCATATTTTCCATAAAAACTGTTAGCTTTTAAAATGGTATCTAAGAAATCACTTTAAAGTAAACTTGTTCCTGAGAGGGTTTTTAATAGTAATGATAAGTCGTTACCTAACAAAGCTAATAAACGACCTAAGGAGTTATTTTAGGCCCTGTCCATTCTAACCTTTTCTGCAACAGTGTGAAAAAAAAAAAACAAAAACATAAATCTAAGTTAAAACTAAAATAAATATTGATTCATCTATATGATTTGTATTTGTAGCCATTTTCTTTTTTACATAAACTTTTTAGTTTTCTAAATGGCTGATCAGGAGCAAGAATGTTGGTATTCTTGCAACTATTACATTTGCTGTGATGCTTCTATTGGAGAGATGTTTTTCATTCTGTATGTGCAATGTGTCGGCACCAGGTAATCAGCAATGGAAATGAGATGAAAATTTAACTGTGGAAACTTATTTATATATACAGTACGTTTTTGACTATTTCTAAATTGTCTGTCCTGCATATCAGGTGGCAGAGGTGGCAAACTGTGTCATCTGAAGCAGCTCACAATTGATATATTACATTTTGCCCTCGCCCCCCCAGCTCCCTTCAACCACACTGTCAAATAGGTACAGCTAGACTTCTTTACATAGGTGGAAATCAAAATAGAATGCAAATGACAGCTGTGAGAGGTTTTAATGAATAGGATTATTTGACTATGCAAATATTTTTTTCCTGAGTTTTGTACATCATGTAAAATACTTAAAACCTTATCATCTAATGTTCTGTTTGCTCTCAAAAACCTGACGTTTTTGTAATTCAGATGCCATAAAGTTGTCAGATCTCTTCAGTGAAATTTCTTTTGTATTACAAGGTTTTTAAGAAATTAAAATGATTTAGCTTAAATGCACAGTCTGAGCTCATACTTTAGCTCTCTAGAATCGGTTCCCTTATACTGACTGCTGAACAATCAGTTTTCTCCTAGCTCTAGTATTATGACTAGTCTAATGCTCTGTTTGTTCTTTCTTTCTCCTTTCTTTGTTTCCTTTTCTCTTTCTCTCTGTTGCATATTTCAAATTTAAAGAACACTCCACTGTATAAATTGTTCCATATATTCATGAGGGCATCTTATAAGTTGATGTAAAAAAAAAAAGAAAAAAAGACGAGTCTGGAAAAGTCAGGACTTTTACATGATGAGTAGGAACCCTGGACTCTGCAGGGTCTCAGTTTGCAGGCTTCTTGTATCTCCTCACCTGGGTCTTGGCAGCATGTGTTCTACCTCCTGAGACCCAGTGATATACATGTATTACTGTCCTTCCCTATGTTAGTGCCTACTTTTGAGATGCAGATTGTAAAACAATAAGTGTTAAAGCCACATTTTCCCCCGCATCGTACTTCTGCAATTGTTTACGATAGAGTAGAGCTGCAGTGCAGAAAGCCACAAAAGCACCCTATCTCTTGAGGAACAACGTAACACAAATTTAATTGTGATTTGTGCCCTACAATTGCGTAATTCATACATCTACTCTGAGTTTTCTGTGTCATTCACATGCCCTCACTACATTACGTTCCACTGTTCCAACTCAAAAAAAATAATCAAAAACATGAATCAGGAAACATTTCACAGCAACACCTGAAAGTACTTTATATGCCACAATAGATGTCTATGTATAAAATTGATAAAGTTTGTATTTTTGCTTCAAACCTCGCACACATAAATGTGGTATTCTGTAAATAAGTCCTGTTAGCCTGTGAATGAAGCTGGTTTATGTGCAGGAAAAAGATAATCAAATTTGTGTGGTGTTTTTACAGGAACGAACCATGTCTGCAAAACATTCACCAGTGAGTGTCACTTTGCTTATCTGCTTATCAACTAGTGACAATAGTTTGAATCACTAATGTTCATGTTAAATGTGAATATAAAACAGTAAATTGGAATCTTATTGGCATTTTTTGGCATTAATATAACATATTGATTACAAGATTAGTTTTTATGCAAGGTTACATGGAGTATTGGTGACAATTTTAAAAATGCATTATTGAATGCTTGGAGTGTCGTGCAGGGATTTCACACCCCAGTTGTTGATATAATTACACAAATTCAAATAGACATAAATCTACTTCAATGTTTGTTTTATGAAAAAAAAAAAGTTGATAATAGATTTTTGTGTGGCTGAGGGTGTTAAGAGAACTTTCTGGTTTCAGTTTTGCAGTGCAAAACCTTCTTTAAATGAGAAAGTAAAAAATGTGCCCGGCAACCATCTCTCAAATTCCAACTACACCAAAACAGGGGCAGTACCTTTGTTTCTTCTGTGTTACGTTTTAAGCTATAATGCACAATGCTATTTTTTGACAGAAACTAAAAACAGCAAATTAACACAAACGCGTAATACCAATTATCAAACATGGTGGAGGAGGTTTGATGATTTGGGTTTGTTTTTCTGGCACAGGACTTTGGCACCTCACTATTTTGATCTTTTAACTTTTGTATTTTATGAGATTGAGCAACACATGAAATATAGCCCTTGTTGAAATGTCAGAAGAAATCTTTATTGTAGCCTGCGCCAAGCCTTTGGAGCACGGAAACATGATGGAAAATCACGTTTTACCCTAAGTAAACTTTATTTTGCAAAGAAGAATGAGCAAAAGTGCAGACTTTGTAACTATGAGTCAACTGGAACTGGAACGGAATCTGCCTCTAAGCATTGACATACATGACTGATTTTTATTTGTAAAAAAATAAAATAAAACCAGTGTTGTGCAATTTCCAGAGTTGTGCAAAACACTACAAATTTAGCAAAAATGCCAAAGACATGATATGTTATGGTGACTGTTAAGGAAGAAATTCTAAAATAGTTAACTTTGGAAAAAGCCTGGCTCTCTCTTCCTCTGGATCCCAGGTCCTCTTGGCGAGCCACGTGTGGCCACAAGGAAAACAACAATGTGTGTTGACGGCACAGAATTACAGAGTTTAATCCAATATAAGGCAATGCATAAACTTACACAGAAACTGCAGAACAACAGAGACATACATTCATTTACCTGACATAAATGGAAAGAAGAGGAAAAGCAAAGACGTGCAAAGACATCTTTTGAGAGTTGCAAGAGCAAATCTGATCTGTTACTTCTGTGTAGAAAGTTTTATCTTCTTTTCTTTAATTTATTCAAATAAGGCGTATCTTTGCTCATCCAACCAGGAGCTATCTCTGACCCTCTATCTGAAGCCAGAAACCCCTGCCGTGTTTACGGCCTTTCACAGATGAGTGTGAAAAGCTACAACTTCTACTGTATTGTTTTCCCACACAGACTAAAGGCAGTTCAAACGATTCTAGCAAACCATCTGCTGTAACTACAAGTAACATAAAGGTCAGTAGGCCAGAATACATTACTAATTTCAAAACCACAATTAGGCCATTTGAATCAAGACATGTTAGGTTTTAAAACTAGCTTATTTTACATTTATTTTCTCAACATGACATAACATATCAGTAGGAGGAGCTACAGGTAACCATATAGTTCACCAGTCCTCAGTCTTGCGGTCCTGCTATTTGCTCTGCAACCTTCTGCATGAAGGGAAGAGGAAAAACATTGGAAGGCACAGGCTGAGTTGAGTCTTTCATGATGCAGGAGGCCCATTTCTTATATTTGGAGATCTTGATGTCCATGATGGTTAAGACGCTGCAATCCACCATCCTCTGTGCAGCTTTCACCGCCTTCTGCATTGCTGTTCTGTGCCTTCTCTGCTACAGAACAACTGCGGTGCCACATGGTGATGCAGAGACAGAGGACACTCTCAACTCCACGTCTGTAGCATAATGTCAGGACTGACCTCCGGTGTCAGACTCATCCCAGTGAAGTAGAGACAGTAGTGTGCTTTTTGAATCAGGCAGGAGACGTTCGTGCTCCAGGTGAGGTCATCAATGATGTGTACACCCAGGTACCTGTAGCTTAAAGACCACATCCACTGCTGTCCCTCTGACAGTGTATCATCATCTCCTTTATCTTCTTCACATTGATGAAGAGGTTGTTTCCTTTGCATCAACCCTCCATGTGCTCCACCTCCTGCCAGTTGTCAGACTAATTACAGATGTGTCATCTGCAAACTTCACAATGAGGCAACGGAGTTGTTTGCTGAGCAGTCCCATATATGAGCAGAATAAACAGAAGGGGCTCAGCACACTGCCCTAGAGGGAGCCGGTGCTGAGAGTGACAGGGCAGGAAGAGATATTTAAAAAAATCCAGTTGCAAAGGGTGTGACTCAGTCCAGGTGTATTAAGTTCTGAATCAGTCTGTTGTAAAAGTGTGTTGAATGTTGGTGTGAAATCCACAAAGAGCAGATGAGGATAATAGTCCTGGTTTTCTAAGTGGGCGAATCCTGTGTTAATGCTGTGGGTCGGTTCTTCCTGCACACACATTGATGTGGGTCCACAGTGATGTCAGTTCAGTCCACAATGAAAGCCACGACCACTAAAGCACTTCATGACTATCAGGGAGAGATGCTCTGTGTTAGGAATGCATGTCTGCAGACTAAGCAGGTGTTTCCAAAGGACATTAAAACAGATTTAAAATCAAAAGGGAAATGAAAGAGGTCAGTTTAATGAAAATGAGCATACTCAAATTAGGCAAATACAAGTATTATGAGCTCAATATTTTTGATTCTGGGTTTATAGTGATATTCTCTGTATAAAAGGAACCATCTCTACCTCTGTACCATGCAACATCCTAAAATATGAAACATTTTAGGCAGGTTAGCATACAGATCAATGGAGAGAGTCTTCAAATTGTTTACTTTATAATAGTCTAAGCCAGTGGTTCCCAAACTTTTTCTTCTGCGCCCCCCCAGTGGTTTCCAAACATTTTACCATCCTAAGGTAAAAACCCAGCGCATACAGTGTTCATGTTTTGTTTTATTTTCATCCAGACGGCTTCCCGCGCCCCCCCTGCAATGACACGGCGCCCCCCCTAGGGGGCGTGCCCCACAGTTTGGGAACCTCTGGTCTAAGCTAATGTGGTGCAGATTGTCAACTTAGACTATAAATCGCTACACGTAACTAATATTTTTTAAAAGACTTAACATTTAAGGAAATCACACACAATAAAGTCACCTACAGTTGAAAAAACATCAAAAGCTAAATAAAGTAAAAAGAATTCACATGCATATTTTCTCTATACATACATTGCAATACATTCTAGATATGTAGTTAAATTCCTATGTATTTCTCCTAGACAGGAACAGAGGTCTGTGATTTTCTATCAGCCCGTAGCAACTGTGGTGACAAGAAACGAGAGGACACAGATGGCAAAAGGTCCTCCGCCAGAGCATTTTCTACAACAAAGCACACAGACTGATGAAACTGATTTTGGAAGTCGTCTCGGATGAAAACGTAGAGGATGGGGTTCAGGCAGCTGTTCATGAAAGCTAGACACACAGTCAAAGGACCTCCAATATCAACAATCTTGCTAAGGTCCTGGTTATTCTTGGAAGCTAAGTCTATAAAACTCATAACATGAAATGGCAACCAGCAGGTGAAGAATGCAACGATGATGAAAACAATTATGCGGTGAGATAAGTGTTTCCTCACATTTTGCAGACGCTTGGAACGTATTTCTATTGCTACGTAAGAGAGAAATATTGCCAAGAATGGGATGAGGAAGCCCACAACAAAGCGGAAAGTGTACAGAGTCCATTTTAGTTGGATGTTATTTTCGTATTTGCACTGGGTGACATTCTCCTGGTTGGTCACAATGCGAAATCTGGCGTAAGGTGTGCTACAGATCCCTGCAGCAAACCAGATTACAGCACTGATGATTTGAGCCTTAAGGACGGTGCGCTCGTTTTGTGCCCATTCCACCACCCACGTAGACAGGCATCTATCCAGATTTATGGCCATCAGAAAAAAGACGCTGGCAAACATGTTGACCAAGCTCACAAAGTTGTTCAGTTTGCACATAAATTCTCCAAAGGGCCACTGGTGCTGCCGAGAGAGAGACACTGCTGTAAACACCAGGAACGCTGTGAAGAGGAAGTCGGCCAGAGCCAAGTTGAGAAACCACAAAGAGTTGACTGTTTTCTTCATCTTGAAGCCGGTCACATAGATGACCAGACCATTACCAACTGTCCCAACCACTATAATCACACAATAGATGACCAGAGAGAATGTGCGAATGTGTTTGAGAGCTGATTTCAGTCCAGATGAACCGTCTATGGTTGTGTTATCTGATGAAGAGAAATGGAAACACTTGTTAGAGAGTCAGCAGAATGCACAAAGAGAACATTTGCAGGCGCTGTGCAATAATGCCTTCCCTCACACACAATGATGCATTCACAAAATCTTATCATGTTTCTCATTGCAGCTGCATTCTCAGACAAAAAGCAAAAAGTTGTTGAATCAGCAGACATATCCACAGCAAAGTTCTCGAATTAAAGTGTGTTATTGCTGCATACAGGTAAAATTTAATCATATTTTAGATTTTTAGCTAGCAGTGAATTTGTTGGTTGGTTAAACCTTTATATTTATCTTTCTTTTGCATCTGTGAAGTTACAGTGAAAGGAAACTGTACAAAGCCACGCTTAGCTAAGTTGACCTAAAAACTTTAGCTTACTCAACAAAAAGCTTATATTAAAATAGAAAAATTACTTAACTCTAGAAGAACTCGGTATAAGTGTGTATAAAATTAACCTATTTATTTTTTTAACAGTCTTTAGAGATGAGATTTACATCCTACAACATAAACATCAATTTGCAAAATTTATAATCTGTGTTTTTACGTTAAACAATCAAACGTTTCTGTGTAAATTAAGAATGAGCTTTAAAAGCATTGATGCTGTTTGAGTAACTCACCAGTCCCCATGCTGCCGGCAGCTGCAAGGTCTTCTTTCTAAGTTGATTTATATCTCATCTTAACTACATTTCTTCTCTCTCTACACTCCTCCCTTTCCGTTGCTGCATCTGCCAGTAAGACAGCGTGGACATACAGGAGTCAACAAAACAAAAGTACCACCTAAGGCTTTTCACCATGAAATGAAATCATATTAATTGTATGAAAATGTAAAGGCCAAAAGAGGCAGACATTTGTGGATTATTCCATATGCAAATAATTTATTTGTATATTTCGCCAAACGTATGATTCTATCCATCTATCCAATCTATCGAACAATGTATGTGTCATATACATTCCTTCTTACCAAAACGCCACGAGATGGTCCTAAATCATCTTTTATTCCCTTCCTAACATTCAAACTACCTACAGCCCTTAATGTCAAGTGTCAGTTCCAAAATGACCAATTACAGAAACATAAAAAACAAACATTCAAGTGGCAGACAGTTTCGAACAGACTTTCTCTTCCCAAACCTTTGATCAAACATGAAGCTATATTTGGCCCTGTGACACTTTTACTTAAAGCAGTTCCAGTGAGACAGTGGATTTTGTTTTCTATTTTCAGTAGGTACCATGTCTTTCAGTCTACTTAAAAAACAGGAGTACAGTAATTAGATTCAATGTGACGCATTGAATGTAAAATGTGTTTTTAAAATAGTTCTTAAATAGTTTTATGTCTCTTTCTAACCACATGAAATAACCATGACTCAAGTGAAGATTCCCCTACGCTCTGGTTCAGGTTCATTTTCTACCAGGTATTTTACTCTGCCAAAAATCCCCCCTTTTGATTGATGATATACTATTATTTCTCACAATTAGACCTTAAGCTCTGTGTGTTTTTCTTCAGAAAAACCACAAGAACCTTTAATGAAAAAGGAAGCTTTGATAACATCTTGTTTGTAATGTATGTACTGTTTATTTGACCAGGTATGTCTCATTGAGATTAAAAATCTCTTTCAAGAGAGACCTGGCCAAGACTGGCAATGGCACTTGGACGATTACAAAGTAAGTATGGATTATAAAGGAATAAAAACAAAAGCAAATCCAACTATTAAAGTAAAAATAGGACTAAAATGCATCTTAATATTAGTCAAAACACTTAAAAAAAACATTTACAAACTGATTAAGAGTGGCTTTAAACACATCAAAAGGGACCATTTCCTTCAACTTTACGTCTTTATGCAGTTGATTCCCATGTGAGGGAGCAGCAAACTGGAAGGATTTCTTGCCATGATCAGTGCGAACCTTAGGAATAGTTAAAATGAAGATATCAGAGTGCAGAAAACTACCGCCTGAAAATTTTCCAACAATAAGGGACAGGAGATATGGGGAAGAGTAAACCCAAGATAACTTTGTAAATAAAAGTGGTAGAATCTATGGGTGAATAAGACAGTCCAGCCAACACATGTACAAAGAAGACAGTGGTGAGGCAGGACTCCTACACCAGCGAGAAACACAATGCAGCTTATGCAACCAGTGTGAACATGGCATTTATATTGTCAGCATAGTCTAAAATAGGAAATAAAAGTGGCAGCAACGAGATGTTTCTTAGCCTCAAATGATAAACAAGATCTAATTCTTAAATAAAAACCAAACTTCAGCTTCAAGTTTTTTACCTGCTGTTTAATGTGAACAAAACCCAGAAAATAATCAATCATAAAACCTGAGACAAACTTGATCTTACAATAACCTTGAAAAGTAACAACGGGCTGCGTCATTTGTGATTTAAATATACTCTTATAATACATCACTTTAGATTTCTGAGCACTTAAAACAAGCTGTAGATCACTGAACCACATGAAAAGCTGTAGCTTGTAGGTTTTCAAAAGCAACACATTTTTAGCCACAGAACATCCCTTTCTTAAAACCAACAACGGATGCTAGACTTAGTGTTAGAACTTCTGCTTTAATTTTTTTGTGCTTCTTTTTATGTCAATGAATCGATGGCAAACAAATAGCCAATAATTCATGGTTGCTTTGATTAGTTACATTTATAATAGAAGCCATTCACCAGACACAACGCATTTATGTGTCAGAAACTTCACAACTGTTTCATTTTGGGACTAATTATGTGCAATATTATAAATTAAGAGTTCCCATCAGTCTGCTTCAATACTTGCAATAGGAAATCGTGGTGAGCAGCGTTAAAACATTTATTTCCGCTTTCCATGTAAACAGGAACTCATTCATTAAGGTTTACATTTAATTACCAAATGTCCTGACATATTTCCAGAAGCTATTCATGTTAAACAGCAAAAGACAGATGAAAACGCTAAGAAAGCTTGGACTAAAAAACAATGACTAAATGAGAAGCTAAAGTAATAAGTTATGTCTACTGATTTCATTGTTAACATTGAGGGCATTCATAGTTTCAGTGTAGCAATACTGAGTGTTTTTTTTTTTATGACAACAGTGGCAGTATGCAAGCAAAAAAACCATGTTCCTGCATTAACACCAGTGATTTAGTTTTGTTAACAGCAGTCAAGTTAAACATTTTATAAAATAATAAAATGGGTATCTGTAATGCTCAGAACAACTAAGGAACGGATCCCCAGTTTTGTGGCAAACAAAGTCAGCAGTTTTGATGGTAAACATTAGCTAAAGTGTTTTGAGGCTTTGTTGGTTTTAGGTAGCAGTAATGACTTCATGTTGTTGCCTCCTACTATAGGAAACTAGGAAATACTGTAAGATATTTGAACGTTGATAAAGTGGGTGAGCACACTATTTACCTTACTTGCTTGTATTGCTGCCTCATTTTTGTAATTGTAGCATTCATTTCAATTGCTTTAAGTTCAGTAATGTCCATTTGCACCAAGTTAACTTTTGTGTTATTAATTTTTATCAATATTTTTTTGAAACCACCTGCTCTATGCTGGAAAACATCAATCTGCCACTTTGGCCAGACATCCCTATGTAAGTAAAACAGACCTATAAATAGTCTTGAAAACAAATTGGACTGATCCACAACTTCAACAAAATCTAGGCAAATAGGGTATAATGTGTATGTCAGAATAGAATAGAAACATCCTTTTCCCCACAGTGAGGAAATTCAGGTAAGAGCAGCAAATGGGAGCATTCATATTCACTCAAAGGTGAAAACTTAAGAATACAACTTTACAGTTAGTGCAAACTTACAATAACAAGAGAAAAATAACTATGCAGTTATCAAATAAGGTTTTTGAGATATTTGTGATTGTGTAAGACTCAAATTCAGGCAATGGGGGAGGTCGAGATTAAGTAAAAAACAAAGTCAGAGATTCAAAAACTGAAGAGCTGAACATCATGAAACTAAATGAACCCAAAAACAAATCAGGAACATGGAGGGCAGAATTACTCAGGGTACGACTGAACTGATGAACCAGTCATGACCAAACAACCCAAGAGGATAATATACTAATGAGAACTGATGAGTAGAACAAGAAACAACTGAGACTAATGAGCTGAGAGGAAGCATCTGAGAGCATAATCACAGAAAAGAGACAGGAAATGAATGGCAGAACAGGAACTGAACACAAACCAGAAGTTAATAAGCAGTACACAAACAGATCACAATTAGAAGAAAGACTAAAAACTAAGAGAAGTCCAGGAAACATAGATAGTAATAAACCAGGAAGTAAAGAGACTGGAAAGGGCCAGACTATCCCAAACAAAACAGGAAGCTGCCAATAAGATACCAAAGACAAGTTTGGTTTAGTTTCTCTAAATGAAAGATGCTTTCATTTAGAATGAAAGTAAATGATGAAACAACTCATGATCATCACATGTTTTAGTTTGTTGATCATGATCCTGAACATGATCAACAAACTACAACACATGATGCTTAGTTTCTCAGAAACTGTTTCATTTTGGACCTCACCTGTGTTTCATAAAATAATGTCGTAAACTGAGGCTAAAACTAAATAATTTTTGAACTTGGTAGACAAGATCACTACTCATTTATACACGGCATATGTTCTGTCTGCCCACCTATAAACTGAAAAGGGTGTTTTATGTTTGTTCCTTGTTTTCAACTGAGCCTTGCAACTAAACTGTTATTAGCTGACTGTGTAATACATGCATACATACTAAGATAGACACACAAAAATCTGCAGTTTCACAGTTTATTAAGCCCAGAGATACAGAGAAAAAAAATACAAAACATTTAAAAATATTTCCATTAATTTTTTGCAAAATCTGAACAACCTTACATTTTCATAGTCACACAGATCAAAATATTCTGCCATACATCACACAGTATAAGGGTAAAGTACAGGGGTGTCCAAAGTCGGTCCTCGAGGGCCGGCATCCTCCACGTTTTAGTTCTCTCCCTGGTGGTAGCAACAACCTTTTCAGCTTGTCAATATTCCTCTTAGAGCCTCTAACGAGCCATCATTTGATGCAGGTGCGTTAAACCAGGGAGAGAACTAAAACATGCAGGATGCCGGCTCTCGAGGACCGACTTTGGGCACCCCTGGTATAAGGATTGGTGATTGGAATTGTTTAAAAAAATAAAGACAAATCATTTAAAGAAAAATAAAACAGCAAAAATTCTTCTTATTTCACTCCACAGGTGCACGTCATTGTCTCTATCAATCCACAAATGTATGTCAAGCAATATCTTGGACATGTTTCATTTTTCTTGCCATTTCATCGAGAGTTTGAACATTTGATTTTGTTTCGTTGCCTTTCCTTTACTCTAGGCCACCCTACTCTCTGAAAATCAACGTATCCACGCGCTTATGTTCTGGGGCTGAGGAATCCGACTTTCGAGAAATCCGTGAGAAGTGAGATGACAATGAGCGAGATGACGCAAAAGACAAATGGTCCTCTGCCAGAGCGCTTTCTAGGACAAAACACAGTGACTTTTTGAGCTTCTTCTGGAACTCGTTACACATGAAAACATAGAGGATGGGATTCAGGCAGCTGTTCATGAAGGCAAGACTGACACTTAGAGTCCTTCCAATTAAAACAGCGTTGTGGAGATGCTGGTCATTGGCTTCTATTAAATTCAAAACATGAAATGGCAACCAGCAGATGAAGAATGCAAAAATAATAGAGAAAAGGATGCGATGAAATCTCCGTTTTCTTGCCCGCTGCAGATGATTGGAACGGATGATTATACCAACAGAGGAGAAAAGTATTACCAGGAATGGAATGAGAAAACCCATAAGGAAACGAAAAATAGTCAGAATCCGTTTTTGTTTTTCTTCTTGAGAATAAGTGCAGTATGTCTTGTTATCATGGTCTAACGTAATGCGAAAAAAGGCGTAAGGTGTGCTGCAAATCCCTGCAGCCAACCAGATTGCCACGCTGATAATTTGAGCCTTAAGGATGGTGCGCTTGTTTTGTGCCCACACCACCACCCAGATGGACAAGCAACGATCCAAACTGATGACTGCCAGAAAAAAGACGCTGGCAAACATGTTGACCAAGCTCACAAAGTTGTTGAGTTTGCACATAAATTCTCCAAAGGGCCAGTGGTGCTGCTGAGAGAGAGAGACTGCTGTAAACACCAGGAACGCTGTGAAGAGGAAGTCGGCCAGAGCCAAGTTGAGAAACCACACAGTGTTGACTGTTTTCTTCATCTTGAAGCCGGTCACGTAGATGACCAGACCATTACCCACCGTCCCCACCAGAATAATCAGGCAGTAGACGACCAGTGAGAATGTTTGGACATGCTTCAGAACCGAATCTGATGACAGAAAATTGGAAATATTTGAAAACAGATTTTTAAGAATAGAAAAGAACAAGAAATTGTGATATAACAACATAATAATTTTATGTGCAACGTAAGATGAAAGACAGACATCTGAATTACAACTAGTTTATTTGAATTGACAGACTAGGAAATATCAAGATTACTTGTTTAAGCATGGACAATGCACATCTAAACTTTATTTCAAAGGATAGTTGGAGGATACATTTTCTTACTCATTCCTGCTAGTACAACATAACAGCAACACTATCCAAATTAATTGTAGTTTTAAAAACTCTTACCAATATCCATTTTGCAGGAGTCTCAGTCTGAGTTCAGTCTGAGTTGAGCTCTAACTGTTCAGAGCTTTATCTATTCACCCTGTAATATTTCTCCTCCCTCACAGCTCATCTAGCTGCCAATCAGATTTTGCTGCACAGGAAAAGGAGTGAGCAAAATGACAGTGCATTGCAATACAAAAAAAAAGGATATTTGATTTTCTTCACAGTGAAAGAAAGCCCTTTAAGGACTTATCACTAGTTTGTAAGAGTGATTTGGTTTGAAATAGATGTTTTGTGTTACTGTGTGGCTGCTCAGGTCGGATGTATTTTGCTGCTTTTGATGCACAGTATCAATGAGAAATTCTATTGTATTTCCTGTAAGTAATGTATTACGTATTGATGCAAAGTCATCCACTTGTACAAATCACACAACTACATGACAACAAACACAAAAACGGGCTGGAACAAAGTGAAGGACTTATTACGACGTCAGCCTTTGTGTCTGAGTTATTATGAGGACCCATCAAACCATTTGTTTGAAAATCACCTGATAATGCATATCAACTGCAGCAAGGGGTGAAGTTTCATATACCTCTGAACTATTGCAATGAGCTTCATGAGAAGCAGACACCCACAATACCACCTCTTCAAAGTTATGGTTTTGGTGACATTGGATTTATACATCACTATTTTTCATTGCATATAGCAATAAATGTCACGAATCCAGACTTTTTGGAGCACCTCCTGCATTCCGTCCTGAACTTCATGCACAGTCATTGAATCCCACAACAGCAGTATGTCTACTTAAGAGACGGAAAAGATTAGAATTCGACTTTATTGTCATTGCACATGTCACGAGTACAAATCAACAATATTCTCAGGATAACTTTCCTAAATGTGTATATATTGTTCATCGATCTGAAGAAGCAATGTTCTTAAATTTCTGTGCAATAAAAAATGTCTGTTTCCATCTTATTTTCAGACCTTATGCAAAAATAAAATGAGAAAGAAACATTAATAAACAGGAAAAAGATACTGATCGTGAAGGTGGTTTCACAGGAACTCCCATTTTGCAAAACATACTAAGTCCTCAAAATTGCACAATGTTGACACACACACACACCTACACACACACACACACACACACATATAAAACTCGATGGGGCTTGTTGAGAAAATAAATTTAAAATAAGCTAGTTTTAAAACTTAACATGTCTTGATTCAAATGGCCTAAATTGTGGTTTTAAATCAGTAACTTATTCTGGCCTATTGACCTTTATGTTACTTGTAGTTACAGCAGATGGTTTGCTTGGATCGTTTGAACTGCCTTTTATCTGTGTGGGAAAACAATACAGTAGAAGTTCCAGTTTTCACACTCATCTGTGAAAGGCCGTAAACACGGCAGGGGTTTCTGGCTTCAGATAGAGGGTCAGAGATAGCTCCTGGTTGGATGAGCAAAGATACGCCTTATTTGAATAAATTAAAGATAAGAATACACCTTTTACTATAAAATTTTCTACACAGAAGTAACAAATTAGATTTGCTCTTGCAACTCTCAAAAGATGTCTTTGCACATCTTTGCTTTTCTTCTTCTTTCCATTTATGTCACGTAAATGAATGTATGTCTCTGTTGTTCTGCAGTTTCTGTGTAAGTTTATGCATTGTCTTATACTGGATTAAACTCTGTAATTCTGTGACGTCAACACGCATTGTTGTTTTCCTTGTGGCTACACGTGGCTCGCCGAGAGGACCTGGGATCCAGAGGAAGAGAGAGCCAGGCTTTTTCTAAAGTTAATTAATTTAGATATTATTTTCTTCCTTAACAGGCTGTGGAAAATCACCCTTGAAGCCAACTGCAAACCACTTGCACAAATGTGGCCTATACCAAGGAGACGCTCTGTCCCCACTGCTGTTCTGCGTAGGCCTGAACCAAATCATCAACAAGACGAGCTACGGACACCGACTCAAGAATGGGGCTACCATCAGTCACCTCCTCTACATGGGTGACATCAAGCTGTACGCCAGGAGCGAGCGAGACATCGACTCACTGATCCACACCACCAGGATCTACAGCACGCCAAGAACGAGCGAGACATCGACTCACTGATCCACACCACCAGGATCTACAGCACTGACATTGGGATGTCATTCGGACTAGAGAAGTGCGGTCGAATGGTTACAAAGAGAGGGAAGGTCATCCACACAGAAGGGGTCTCACTCCCAGAAGGAACAATGGACCTTACCACAGGGGTCACGTTTCATTGGCTAATGCCCATTTCACGTCACAGCGCAGCTACCACGTGCGTGACCGTCTCAAACACAAGACACACTAGTAAACACATGCTAATGTACATTGTGGACTAGCAGACTGGCAGAAAGTTTTTGCATCAGGACTCGAAAAAGAATGGTTCTCCACTGTCAGGCGATGTCAGGTATCCTGATCATATTTGTGGAACTAAAATTCACAGATTTCCAAAAACTGAAACGGGATGCCTTGCTTGGATCAAAGCTTGTGCACGACCGCATTTGCAGCTCAACCATCATAGGATCAATAAGAACAAAGGAGTGTGTGCTGGTGTAAGTATTATTGCTTTGCTTTCTTTGTGTTTAGTGAATGGGGATATTTTGAGTGATTGTTTATCCATTTGAGATTCTGCTTTACAGCTTCAGTAATAAAAACATCCATTATGAAAACCTTTTAGCTAAGTACAGCATAATGGCAGTGCCGATACAACTTCTACACCTTGAAGCCTGTCTGTTACACAGTCTTACGTTAGCTGAACAGATCAATTTGCAATGTGTACCGTATCTGACACATATTAATGATTTTATTTTACCTGAAAATGCTTTTTACTAAACTGTAATCGTGTTAGCCACGCTAGCACCGAATACAGTATGTCAGGCCTTGGCACACTCAAACATTTGCCAACAACAGAAGTCACTGATTTCAAAAGTAACCCTCAAAACCATGAATGCCTGACTTACCCAGCCTTGCAAGAAGAATAGGCATCAGTGATCTTGTCCACAGCTATATTTATGCTGAGGGTGTGAGGATCTGCTGTTTTTCTCATCAACCGGTAGCATTTAGCTGCGACGCGCACAACGTTGGAGGCATCGCATGGCTCAAACACCTTGATGTCACCCAAAAAAGATGACATGAACTTGTTGGTTCCCCTGTTATTTTGATATTTTTTGAAAATCCGTCCGATATTTTTTGAAAATCCGTCAGAATTGCTACACTAATCGACTCAGAAATACTCTGCAGAGAGTCAGTCGAAATTAAAGTCGCCATGTTTACACATAGAAACTAAGCTCCGCGAGGCTTTGTTTGTGAGCCATGCAGCCACGTGGGATTTTAGGGGGCGTTTCTGGGCGGAGCTTGGTAAGGTCCATAGCAGACATTGAGGACAGTTACAAGTACCTGGGAATACCACAAGCAAATGGCAACCTCGATGAGGTCGCAAGGAAAGGACCCACTGCCAAATACCTCCAATGACTAAGGCAAGTCCTGAGAAGCCAGCTCAATAGCAGGAACAAGATCCGTGCAATAAACAGCTATGCCTTATCAGTAATCAGATACCCTGCAGGA
>NW_006800044.1:696378-703581 GCF_000485575.1 Poecilia formosa
AACAAGTTGTTGTCTGTTAGAAAACACACGCGCACACACGCACACACACACACACACACACACCCCCACACACACACACACACACACACACACACTTCGTTGCAGAGTTGTGTTAGGCCCAATGCCACCAGCTGAATGTCATCCACTCAATCTTGCAGTCCTGTTATAACAATATGATGCCTAAATATAAAACACAGTTGGATGAGCCCAAACAGTCGAGCAATGCAAAGGGCAAAGAGAAGCCAAAAGGACAGAGGCAAAACAACAGTGTTCCCTCAGCCAGCTGGAGCGGTAGCGGCCCAGCAGTAGCCCTTCTGCTACTGCTCAGAAGGAGCTAGTTTCTGTGCCAGAGGCAAAGCAGGCATCAAAAAGCAATCAGGTGATGCCTCTTACATCTCAAAGTGAGGGGAAGCATCAAGCTTAGCTTACTAATTTCTGTGTTTACCCGCAGGAAAACAGCAGCTTAGTACAAACATAGAAGAAGCAAACAAGACGTTTTACCACATACCAGCTCTGATCCAGGTGGAGAAGCAGGAAGGGGCGCACAACAGAATAGCCTATAAAGTTTATTACAAACTTTATACGCCAAAAGATGTTGCAAAAAGAAGCTGCTGAGTGACACGCAAGTGATCTGAATGAGGCGTACACTCTGTGTCAACCAAGAGCTCAGCACTGTCATCGTCTGTGTTAGGTGAACCGATTGGTGATTAGGTGATGGACAACCAAGCAGCAGATGATTCGATTAAACCATGGAGCTGAATTCTCTCCCGCCACAGCAAGGCAGCAACAGCAAAGTTCAAAGTGCTTTAAATACTCAATTCAAGCCTGCAAAGTCACCAAGCAATAATGTTCTTGGACATACTTTTTGCAGCAAGGCAGTAAGTGTTGAAATGTTTTTACTACTGTTGAAAAATAGACAATAACAAATTGTGCAGACATAAGGCTGTTGTTGCATGCTGTGCCAAACCCGAGAGTCTGACTGGAAAAGTCCCCAATCGAATTAGAACAGAGCAGGCAGAGCAGATGCTGAGGTGAGCTGCATGTAGAATTGTTCAGTTCAATGTACTGAGCACTGACTGGTTTAAGGTCATGTGACTGGGGTTGTGAAACATTGGAGAACTTCAAAATGCTTTGCTGTGGATAGATTTTGCTCCACTATTGTTGAACAAAGTTGCTGGAGATTGCTTATGGTTGTGATCGCAAACCAATTTTCCTTCGGGATTTATTTTTTCATTAGTTGTGTCAAGTCACCTGAAACACTAAAGCAGCCAAAGGCTATAGGATTGGTTTGTGTAAGGAAAAGTAAAATAAATTGACAGAAGTCTCCGGCAGTTTAACAGGCATAATGTAACGCCTGTATATAAGACATCACCAGAATGTCTTGTCTTATAAGTTGTTTTACAAATTTGGCATCATTTTCTGGGTAATGTTTTCTTTATCCACCCCCTCTAAGTGACTTCCCTGTCAAATTTGCATTTGAGAGGGAGGAGTAAAAAGAGAGATAAATATGAGGAAGACTGCAGAGATCAGCCACAATAAAGACTTCGGACACTTCAAGTACAGTAAGGACGAGTAACATATCTTTAAAACTACTTACTTCAAAATCACTAAACTGTTGGATTATTTAAACAGGATTTGCAGAAATATTTGTGTAGTAACATCTTAAATACCATTTAAATGTATTTGTCGAGAAATCTTTGTTTTAAGGTAGCAATTAGTTCATTTGTTTTCAATGCATTAAATAGTAAAATAGACGATGCATGTTGAAAAGCAGGGTATAGGGAACAAGCTGCTATCTCCATTTGCAATCACAAGTGATATGCCATTCAAAATTGTAGCAGAAGGAAGTGTTAAATGGATTGTGTACGTATGAGAAAAATGCTTGTTCTCTCCATGTAGACTGGAGAATCTTTCTTCAATTGATTCCATTTTTCTTTCATCAGATATCAGTTCCAGAGCCCACACACATCTGGATTGGACATGGGAGTCGAACATATTGGGATGTTCTCCCTGGTTATGTATTGCCTGATTACTCTGGTTGGGACAGTGGGTAATGGTCTGATCATCTACATGACCGGCTTCAAGATGAAGAAAACAGTCAACACTGTGTGGTTTCTCAACTTGGCGCTGGCCGACTTCCTCTTTACAGCATTCCTGGTCTTTACAGCAGTCTCTCTCTCTCAGCAGCAACACTGGCCCTTTGGACAATTCATGTGCAAACTCAACAACTTTGTGAGCTTGGTCAACATGTTTGCCAGCGTCTTTTTTCTGGCAGCCATCAGTCTGGATCGTTGCGTGTCCATCTGGGTGGTGGTGTGGGCACATAACAAGCGCACCGTCTGCAAAGCTCAAGTCATAAGTGCTGCAATCTGGTTGGCTGCAGCCATCTGTAGCACACCTTATGCATACTTTCGTACTGTGGAAGTTGGCAAGAATCAGACAAACTGCAGATACCCTTCAACTATGACAGAAAACCAAGACTGGACATTGTGTATATTCCGCTTTGTTATGGGTTTTCTCATCCCGTTCCTGGCTATATTTTTCTCACATGTGGCCATATGGATTCGCGCCAGGCGTATGCAGAGAATGAAGAAACAAAGATGTCACCGGATCATTTTCTCCATCATTTTTGCATTCTTTATCTGCTGGTTGCCTTTTCATGTTTTGGCTTTCATTCAATTAAAATTCCATGCTTCCTCAGATGTACAGAACTTTATTCATGTTGCAGGTCCTCTAACTGTAAGTCTTGCCTTCATGAACAGCTGCTTGAACCCTATCCTCTATGTTTTCATGTGTGAAGAGTTCCAGAAGAAGCTCAAGCAGTCCATTTGTTCTGTGATAGAGAGCGCTCTGGCGGAAGACCATGTGTTATTCGGATCCTCTCGCTCACTCTCATCACACTTTTCATCGACTCTCCAAAGATGCGCTGTGGAGGAAAAACAGGCTGTGACTTCTCCAACCTTCACAGGGACCAATCTGGTTCCCACAGAAATACAAGGGAGTCCCGAGGAAGACTTGAACAAATTATAGGAAAATAGGAACATCAAATAAGTTTCTTAGATGGCAAATGGCCTGCACTTGTGTGGTACTTTGTTCTACATTCAGCCATCCAACCATTCAGACACATTCTCGCACTGAGGGGAGCCACAGCTGCCCAGGAGCAGCCTGAACTTTCTTGCCCAAGGACACAACGACGCAGCGGGGGTTTGACCTGCTCCTACCACCATCGCCATGATGTAAATGTTCTTAACATTAGTAAAAATATCATGTGAAGATACAGCAGAGAGAAACAAAGTGCTGCCAATTAAAGTTGGAAATAACTTCTAAATTATTAGTTATAAAGTAATTGATGTTCAATAATTTAAAGTGAAGTTAATGTCAAACTTACACTTTCATTTGAGAACAAACTATCATTTTCTTGGTGTATTTCTACTTTTCATGGCTCTGACATTTTGTAATAAATGTATGTAAATGTTTATAACAGCATCACCTCGTGATGGTTGGTGCCACGGGAGATGAATTAATGTAGAAATAAAAGTGTGCTAATGAATCAGAGGTGTTCTCCGTAGATATGCAAATATGCCCCACAATATTCATGATTGCTTTTTCTTTTAATATTACATGTACGATTGAGTGTCTGTTTTAATAATAAATTAACAAACCTGTTAAAAAAATAAATCTGGACAATTTATTGATGGAATGAGCTGGAACCAATACAGGACGCTAACACGGTACATTAATTTATTTTTTTCTTAATTAATTAATCTAATAAATTGATATTAATCAGTAATGTTGATTATGGCAGGAAGAAACAGTCAAGTATGAATACATATTTGATAAATATGAATAAAAAAAAACATACACCTTATTGTACCCATCAGTCATTTTAGACCTTACTATGGGCAACTGCTTGACACTTATGGAAACATTAAAAGTCACTTTAATAAGCCTTTAGATGCCACTCCCATATTAATGTTATCTGAAAGACCATATGTGTGTTGTGCAGCAAGAATGGTCGCGCTGTGTTTGTTTCTAAGAAATAGTTGGCGCTATTGCAACTTTATGAAGTTGGATGTCTCATGCTAATTTTACAAGTACTTTTGCTGACTTAATTACTTCAAAAAACAGCACAAATGGTCACAAGCTCCTAAAAACACATGCACTGCTAAGAGCATTATGTGGATTTTGTTTTTATCTCCGGATACTTGAACATTTTTTTTCTTTACTTATTTATCTTAAAACTAAATGTTTTCAAACCTTTAAAACTTAAATTAAAGTCATTGTCTTGTTGACCATGTCAGTATAAATTCTGATATTGCACATATGCACACAGATATACACACACACACACATAAACATATGTTTTCCTATCTTCACAAGGACTTTGCATTGGCCTCCATTCATTTGCACTCATTTCTGTAGCTTAATTCTGACACTCATTATAAATGTAGCTATCACCAGTTCATGCTTAACTCTAAACCTGATCTAAACTCAGTTCACACCTTAGTCCTAAACCTTACCCACAACCAGTCAGTGCTCACAACCTAGCATGAGTTAGGAAAATACGCATATACACACATGCATACATACATATCTTATTTAAGAACATGACTCCAGCAAGTCTTCAAGATTTTATTGCTTGATTTCTTGAGAATGCACCAAACAGCAACCCTTGGGACACTGGTTCTATTTATTCACAGTACGATCCAACTTCAGCTTTAATGCGTTTGCATTAGTGTTTTGCCGATTAGTTGTAAGCAAGGGTCTGGTCGATCCAGCTGCGCAGGTAGGACACGCGGGCATACACTGCCGGGGCGTACACGTTGCAGTTGGAGGTGCCCCAAGACACAATACCCGCAAGATACCACACACCACTGCTTTCACACACCAGAGGGCCACCAGAGTCACCCTGCAACAAGACAGATAGTTTCCAAGATTAACTCAAGATAAATGAACTTGCATTCTTACAGTGTCTGTGTTCTGCCTTCTGTGAGCACTGAGTTCAAAACAGGAAAAAGTGTAGCAATAGCACAGTTGCTGACTCAGATGACGTATACACGACCACACACTCGCATTTCATAGAAATTTTTTAAAAGAGCACATTTAGTTTCACATTTCACACGTTACAAATATATTTTGCAAACTTATTATTCAGTAGTCATTTTAAGCTTATGTTTTTTACTCAATAAAGTCTAGCCATTGAACTGCACGTTACCTGGCAGGAAGACACTCCAGAAGCGCCAGCACAGATCATGACGTCGGTGATTCTGCTGGTACCCCAGTAATTTCTGCACTGAGCAGGGCTGAGCAGAGGCAGGGAGGTCTGCTGCAGGTAACGAGGGCTTGCTGAGAAGACAGAAAAAAAATAAAAATACAACCACTCCAAATACGTTACAGTGCTTTTTCTTCTCTCTCTATAAGGTTTTCCAGCTTTGATGCTTGTAAAAAGATCCTGCTTAGACATGTAGAGAGGCTCACTCACAGGTTTGTCCTGTCCTTCCCCATCCGGTGGTGACACATTTGGTTCCGGAGGGGATACTGCTGCTGGAGGAGAGCAAGCACACCGGAGACACGCGGGAGCTGAACTGTGCTGGGGAGGAGAGCCTCAGAAGTGTGATGTCGTAGTTAAGGGTGTTTGAGTTGAAGTAAGGGTGGGTGATGGCCTGTACGTAGAGGTGAAGAAAACATGTCAAATTACTTCCAAGAAAGTTGAAATATCTTTGAAACGGTCACACAGATAAAAAGCTCACGTTTTAGAAAGGGATTTTCCTTACCCTAGAAATGGTCTTGACCTGAATGGGCTCGCTGTTGTACTGCCGATCGTGCTCACCCAGGATCACACGGTGGTTTGACGGCCTATCAGAATGAAAGGTCATTTTACTAATTACTCACTTTTAGTAAACAGTTTTCAAATGTTTGCAATGGGACACATCTAGCAACTTACGACACACGGCAGTGAGCAGCTGTGACAACCCAGTACTCGTTGATCAGTGATCCTCCACAGAAGTGAAACCCGCTGCCGTCCTAAGTTTGGAACAATGTCTCTTCAAGAGATTTTTCTTTGCCTGAGGTTTTTGTTTTCGCATGATTCAACAGAACTGAGAATTTCAGAAGACTGAGCGACGTACCTGAAGAGAAACTTGCCAGGGCCAGGAACCGGACACTGCATTCTCGCCATTAACAATCTTGTTGTAACCGCTCACCTGGGGCTTAATAGTTGGCACTCCACACCCTGAGGCCCAAAGATTAAATCCAGCATCATTGCAATGGCTATGCTCAGTTATATTACAGTGTAATCAGTGCATATGTAGCTACAATCCAATTAAAATGTGAACTGTCAATGATGTTTTCGCTGCATTTCTTTTATGGGTTGCCTTGAGATGAAAGCATGAAATAAAGTTATAGTGCCACTCACCCAGTGTGGAGGCCACAAGGGCAAAACAGCTAATAAGCAAGAACATAATTGTGGCCCAACTTTGATTCAAGTCTACCCTTTCTGGTAGCTTTGTCCTACACAAGCTTTTATAGGTGCATCTCACACGACTAACCCTGACTTCTGTGGGTAGCCATTAGTATAAACCCCTCCCCATCCATGTTTCACCAGCCCCCGCGTGAGAAAACACCACCTGCCGATAAGCACCATCGACAATCTAAAGTCACACTCAAATTAGAAAAAAATAGATCACATAATTATTTGATTTGGAAGAAGCAGCAACATGGTTTTCCTTTGCTGTTGCTATTAAAAATGATCCGGTAAGTGAAGCTTGCTTCTTGCTTCTGAACAGCAACGTGCATCAAGAACATCAAGAACAGACAACAAGTTCTGTTGATAAACGCTTACTTCTCCTACTCAGGAGCTCTGTTTTTAACACATTTTCTTTAATTTCTTGTGAGGCAAGTTGATACAGTTTGAAAATGCACTGATCAAAATGTGGTTTTCTTTCACTAAGAGTCTGTCACGTCTTCCTGACAGTCTCTTTTCATGCAATGTGGGATGACGACGCATGCCACATTGAAGACTGATCAAACCTCAAACCTGAGTGCATTTCACTGCATTCTTGTGTTTAATGACACACAATTGGCAATAGGAAGGAGGAGATACTTCATCTTTTTAAAGGGTTTTTGCACATCAAAATCTGAAGAAAAAAAAGCAAAGTGTGGCATGTAAATTGGTTGAACTGGGGTTCAATCAATTTAACTTTT
>NW_006800044.1:703868-738822 GCF_000485575.1 Poecilia formosa
ATGAGCAATAGCTCATTGTAATGAGCTATTGCTAAATGAGCAATAGCTCATTGTAATGCTGTAGAGCAAAATTAAGTTGAATTTTTATGGTGTGCCCATTTGGCACAAAATGCATGGTTTGAACAGCCACTACATGTGGTCAAGCTAAGATAAGTAACTGTTGTGCTTATTGCTTATATTTAGTCGACTTCCTCGATGGTTGGGCCAGAGGAGGAACCAGCTCCGGCTCCACCCGGCATTCCTCCTGGCATTCCTCCTGGCATTCCTCCTGGCATTCCTCCTGGCATGCCCCCCTGGTACAGCTTAGAGATTATGGGGTTGCAAATCTTCTCCAGCTCTTTCTGCTGGTGCTCATACTCTTCCTTCTCAGCTGTCTGAGTAAAGAAAAAGAAGCAGATAAATGTGATGTAAGAGCTGGAACTGTGTAAAAACTAAATAAGGAAGTGGAAAGATGTCTATCTATCACAGTTTCTCTGCTACACATCTGTGATTTCACAACTTTTTCAAACATGAAGCTCTTGCTTTTGGATTTTAATGAAAGGCTTTTTAATTTGCGGATATCTCACCTGGTTCCTGTCCAGCCAGGCGATTACTTCATTACACTTGTCTATGATAGTCTTTTTGTCCTCGGGACTGATCTTGTCCTGGAGCTTCTCGTCCTCCACTGTGCTCTTCATGTTGAAGGCAAGGGACTCGAGAGAGTTTTTGGCAGTGATCTTGTCTCTCTGGGCCTCATCTTCAGACCTGAACTGTTCTGCTTCCTGCACCATGCGCTCAATGTCTTCCTTGCTCAGTCGACCTGAGGAAGAATGAAACGTAAAGCTTGCTTCAGTCACTTTACAACCTTCTCTGATGAACAATCTTTGCCCTGTAACATGTGGTCCAACCTTTGTCATTGGTGATGGTGATCTTGTTCTCCTTTCCGGTGCTTTTGTCGACTGCCGAGACGTTGAGAATGCCGTTGGCATCAATGTCAAAGGTCACCTCGATCTGAGGGACTCCTCTGGGAGCAGGCGGGATACCAGTCAATTCAAATTTCCCCAAGATATTGTTATCTTTGGTCATGGCTCTTTCCCCTTCGTAAACCTAAAACAGGGTATCGATGTTAAGTTTATTGGCTCAATGAACATTTTCAACACTAAGGCACAGTGCAATTAAAAAGGATTTTATCCCCTTACAGATTTATCCTGTTCTTGCTGTTTTTCACACTTGAGTTCTTCAAACAATCAAAGTAATTTTAATATCAAACAAAGTTAACACAAATTAATTCATAATGGAGTTTCAAAGCAAACAGATCAAGCCTCATTATTTCAATTGGGTTAGAGTCTAGGCTTTCGCTTGGACAGTCTAAAATCAATTTTAGTCGATTCAGAGGTGGAGTTCCTGGTGTGGTTTGGATTATTTTTACTACTTGTACGTATACAACTATAAATAATGATAAGAGTGCAGGAGTTCAAGGTCTCAAACTAATTAGCCAGACAGTCTCACTCTGGATTTTATTGTTTCTTAAATAATGGCAAGTTGTGCAGATGCATCAAATTCCACTGGTCTGGCAGTAATCAGACCTGGGTCAAATTGAACTTTCTTTTTTTTTTTAAATAGTTACTAATTTAATTACATAATTCAATTGTTACTTTTGACATAGGGCTGGTTTGGATAGGTTTTTTTCTGGTTGAAACCTGTTTTTGTGAACTTTGGTTGATATTTGCCTGACCTGAAGTAGAGAAAAAGGTTGAAACAGCAGAAAGTTGTGAGGGGAGGTAAATAACTTTTCATAGTACTGTATAATATGGGGTATTGTTTGTAAAGTTACACAGTCACAAATTAAAAATAATAATTAACATGCCATAAAAGAAAAAAATGGCGCTTCATTTTCCTAATTGATATTTCCACCATGTTATTTCTGTCATTACCAAATATTTATGTTGGCGCTAAATAGTTTTACATTCTAAACTAAACATTTAGCTTGTTAACTAAATGTTTAGTTTGGAGCCAAATATTTAAATTTGAGATAAATATTTAATTGGCACACACGATATTTAGCTTGCTAATCAAATATTTAGTTTGACATTATTTATAAATGAATGACTGAGACAGTGAAAATCTGACTGAAAAGTAAACCCTTATTTTAATCTTATGTCTTGCTAAATAACCCAGATTATTCCTGTTAATGTTTCACCGTCTAATCTCCCAAAAGTCACCCAAAAGCATGAGGTGTGAACTTTTCTGTGCAGAATGTGCTACCTGAATGAGGACACCAGGTTGGTTGTCGGAGTAGGTGGTGAAGGTTTGGGTTTGTTTAGTTGGAATAGTGGTGTTCCTTTTGATAAGGACCGTCATCACTCCTCCAGCCGTTTCAATTCCAAGGGACAGGGGTGTGACGTCCAGCAGGAGCAGGTCCTGCACATTCTCAGACTTATCGCCAGCCAGGATGGCAGCCTGTACAGCTGTGGGGTTTCCGAATAATGACGTCATTATTACAGGAAAGTTTTTATCTGCACCTTCTTCTAGGCATACAGGAGTAAATTCTGCGGAGGCCTACCTGCCCCGTACGCAACCGCCTCATCCGGGTTGATGCTCTTGTTCAAGTCGCGCCCGTTGAAGAAGTCCTGCAAAAGCTTTTGGATCTTCGGAATACGCGTGGAGCCGCCCACGAGAACAATATCATGGATCTGGCTCTTATCCATCTTGGCGTCCCTCAGGGCCTTCTCCACGGGCTCGAGGGTTCCTCGGAACAGGTCCGCGTTGAGTTCTTCGAAGCGAGCCCTGGTGATGGAAGTGTAGAAGTCTGTTCCCTCGTAGAGCGAGTCGATCTCAATGCTGGCCTGGGTGCTGCTGGAGAGGGTGCGCTTAGCTCGCTCGCACGCTGTACGCAGACGGCGCACGGCCCGCTTGTTGTTGATGATGTCCTTTTTGAACTTACGCTTGAACTCGGCAATAAAGTGGTTGACCATGCGGTTGTCAAAGTCCTCCCCACCCAAGTGGGTGTCCCCCGCTGTGGCCTTGACCTCAAAGATGCCGTCCTCAATTGTCAAGACTGACACATCAAAAGTACCGCCACCAAGGTCGAATATGAGAACATTACGCTCACCCCCAACCTAAAGTAAATAGAAGGAAATTATAAAAGCGACATAAAAGCAAGAGGTCAAAATTTTAGCCATTGGATTGATGGTCACCTTTTTGTCCAAGCCGTATGCAATGGCTGCGGCTGTGGGTTCATTGATAATGCGAAGCACATTGAGGCCGGAGATGGTACCGGCGTCTTTGGTGGCTTGACGCTGGGAGTCATTGAAGTAAGCAGGAACTGTGATAACTGCATTGTTCACAGGCTGAAATGATGGAAATAATTTCATTTAATGAAAATATATGTCTCATTATAAGTCTTGGTTCAGGAAATTTATTTTTCAGCATCATAAGCAGCATACCTTGCCAAGGTAAGCTTCAGAAATCTCCTTCATTTTGGTGAGAACCATGGAGGAAATCTCCTCGGGGTAGAAGGACTTGATCTCCCCTTTGTATTCGACCTCCATCTTTGGTTTGGAGGAATCATTTATAACCTTGAAGGGCCAGTGTTTCATGTCCGATTGCACCACGGCGTCGTCATACTTGCGACCAATCAGACGCTTGGCATCTGTAGTTAATTCAGCAACAACGAAAAGAAAGTTTCGCTGTGTGTACAGACATTTTGCATTTTAATATGAACTGATGTTAAAAAAAATGAGAAAAGAAACAGATGGAGAAGTGAAATCCTAATTTGTATGATTGTTTCTGACTGTGCAGTCTTGCAGTGTTTTTACCAAATACGGTGTTGGCTGGATTCATGGCCACCTGGTTCTTGGCAGCATCTCCAATAAGCCTCTCTGTGTCAGTGAAGGCCACATAGCTTGGGGTGGTTCTGTTCCCTTGGTCATTGGCAATGATCTCCACTTTGCCATGCTGGAAGATACCCACACATGAATAAGTGGTGCCCAGATCAATGCCTACTGCTGGTCCTTTAGACATCTTCAAAAGACAAACAAAGAGACTTTTAGTATTTCAGCACATTTACACTGTCAGTTCCATCTCAAATCAGTGCATTCGGTGTTTATCACACCAACGTCTTTATAAGTCCTTCTGCTTAAGCCTCATAAATTGTTGTAATATCACTGAGAACTCTGTGCATCCACAAGAAACCAGATGTTTTTCAAAAGTAACTTTACAGGCTTGTTAAAGGTCTCATATCCAATCCAGTCAATCCAATCTAGCTCTATTAAGAAAGAACTTTAAATTTCCAGAGGAACTAAATTGCTGGACAGAATACATAAAAAAAAAAAAGTAAAATCTTAAAATGCCAAAATAAAGACACAAATATAGAATACAAAAATAGAAAATACGTTCAAAATATTACCAGCCGTGCAATAAAAGGCTTATAAAATAAGCAGAAACTCAGATCAACATATCATGTGGTGTCAAAGGCCAAAGCAGGCAGTGATGCAGTCACATAGTTCAACCTGCCACAGCAAAGGCCTCATTTTTGTGTTAGGCGTACTGAGGAGCAGCTGATCAGCTGACCTGATTGATCGACAAAGATTAAAAAGAAAATTGTGGCTTTGTTGCATAGTAACATAACTGATTAGAGGAGAAATCTAGCAAAGCCCCTGAGTGGCGGAAGCTCTTTGGAGCTGCGCTCACCCAACCGAGAACCATTTTTAGAACAGGAAAATGTCACAATGTTTCTGTGGAAAAGCAGCTCCAAGTGACTTACTCTGAGGCCTGAAACCTTCCTTTTGGAAAAAAAAAATTGACTTAGATAATTGAGCAACACAAGAGAGAAAAAAAGTGCTGACATAATGTTCCTATGTCTTGCAGAAACACCACAGATAAAATCACTTAGCCGTGAAAATTTGTCAGATTTTGCTTGCACAACTTTGCCATTTTTACTGCACTGATTTTGGTTTCATGTACCATGCCATCGTTTGACAGAGACCATGCAAAGCTGAAACATGTCAGTGCCTCTTACTTTGTATTCAGGCTTTCCAAGCAGCAAACAAGATAGATTATAAAGCGAGGCCAGAAGAGCGATGCTTCCTGTATATTCAGTTACCTTGTGAAGTTAGATGCTCAGGAAGTGATAGTTTACTGAATTAAAGTGATGCCGTATTTTAAACACCGCCGTCTTGAGCTCCTCTCCAGCACTCCCTTCTTCTCCTGGCGGGCAGCGGATGAGTGTCCTGTCCCTCCTGTTTTTATAAGGCTCGGTGCAGGCAGAGCCCACTGGAGGTGTCAGGTGACTCCACCAAGGAAAGTTCTAGACCCATGTTTCTGCTCACTGGCAAGATTTCCTTGAATGAAAGCCGGCTATTATTATCTCGGCACAAATTTTCTAACTAAATAAGATTAAAACTGGAAAGAGGTACATTTGTAGAACTTTGGAAAGTTGCAACGACTTAACTGTTTGACGACAAGACAGGAAATATTTAAAAGAAAACTAACGTTACTCACGTGCTTTACTGCACGTGCAAGTGGTTAAATGAATGATACGCAGTGTTGCAAATTTAATTTTTTCAAATGTTTTTACAACTCTTGCTAGTAATTCCAAACAAAAATCGGCAACACATCAAGCAACACACAGTGACAATTTGTGGAAAACATTACAGGAGACATTTTCAAGCCAAAGTTACATAAAGTTGTATATCTCCTGAGGTTATGCTTCTTTATGTAAGCTAATTATTTTTGCACTGTTTTTCCTAACCAACTCCAAATTTGGCCAAAATGACAAAGTTTTACGAGTTTAAATGATAGACAAACCTAATGTAACTTAATGTATAATTTCTAAATGGAAGACATAGGACATGTTTTCAAAAATTTTTTTTTAAATCTGAAATGTGATATGCATTTGAATTTAGCCAACCTCAAAATTATAAAATGTTATATTCTGCAACATATTTTCAATTGGATTAAAGTTTTCTCTTTTACTGAGCCATCGAGTAATATGGTTTAATGTAAAACATCTTTTGTCGATATTGATCTGGGTTTAGTTTCGTTGTCCTGCTAAAAATGAACCTCCACCACAGGCTCACGTGGTTTACAGTCTCAAACATGTTTTCCTCCAGAATGACCCTGTTTTTAGCTCTGTTTTTCCTTTAGTTGGGTCCAATTGATACTGCATATTTGCAGTAGGATTCATGTGTTAGGGCTTTGGGCACTAACACATTATTGGAAGTGATTATCCAATAAACTTCTCCACAACTTCATCCCTGCTCTGTCTGGTTTGTTCCTTCATCTTCACAGCGATGCTTGTTCACTAATGTTCATCAACACATAATTGAGGCTTTACAGGATCAGCTGTTGTATACTTAGATTAAATTACACATACTCAATCTGCTGTTTTTTTGTTGTTTTTTTAATTGAGTTATGATACATGTTTGCTTGTGAAAAGGATTGAATTCAAACAATTGTGATGCTTAATTTTTTTTTTTTGCAGCCATTTATAATTTGTTGACTTGGCTTTACAATTATGGACCACTTTGTGTTGCTCTCTAACATAAAAGAAACCAAACTAAAACACATCAAGGTTGCAACGTGGCAAAATGAGGGAAAAGTTTAAGGAGTGAAAGTCGTTTTGCAAGACTCCCTCTGTAAGGCGCAGTGGGTGTGTATTTCACTTCCCTGTTACTACATGGTCTATTCTCGCTGCACTGGCCTCTCCAACACGTTCGCCATCTGGCCTTAAATATAGCCACCGTTTTTTTTGTGGTTTTTTTTTCCAGACAGCAGCTGTTGGGACAGACCACATCTACACATTGCTGATGCGGGGCTGTTGCACAACAGCACACCCCTGTTTTATAAAGTGATAATTCAAGTACAAAAGTCATAAAGCCATTAAGCTTAGTTTTTAATTCTGTTAACATTTGTAAACACGATCACTTACAACAGTTGTAGAATAACTTTCAATAAATACTGTACATTAATAGTAATTATGAGCAATTAAGCAGCATTGAACAAGTGTTTTTTTGTTTTGTTTTTTGTTTTCAAAAATGTCAGAAGAAAACTGATTCTATAGCTACTGAGAAAGTTGTCACTTTAGGACAAACAAACTACGGAGTTGGTAGAAGAAGTCTTCGGGTTTGCTACTGTTTTCTCTGCAGTGCCCATTCATATAATCCCACGCACACCGCTTGCAGTAGTTGTAGAAATGACTCTCTGCTTTCTCCAAAGTGCTGTTCAGGTCCAGTTTTCCCTGAAGACTGCAAAGAAGAAAGTGTTTTTAATACACCGAAAAGACAAACATGCCCAAAATGTGTCCCACAGGAGCCGCAGGATCGAACCTGCTGGTAAACTGGATCAGCTGCACGTCGTCTTGGCACCGCAGCAGAGACTCTCTGTTATCCAGCAGGATGGCTGCACAGATGAAGAGCTCGAAGGTGAAGTCTGTGTTGAAGGTTTGCCGTGGTGACTCCGATCTGTCCTCTGGAAAAAATTGATACAGCAACGTCAGGCATTTTACGGGAGATCTTTAAGTACAGTTATTCTGCTTTTTACCCTGCGTTTCACCTATGTAGTGTTTTTGGTCCAGTCTCTCCTGATATCGAGCGCGGTCAACCTGCTGTGAGATTAGCTCCAGATGGTCACAGCTCAGGATTTCAAACAGACGCAGTGCGTCACTGTGTTCAAATTCTCTTTGAAAGCCCAGCAGCAGCCACCTTAACACAAAGAATATAAGCCAAAGATTTAAAGATACGGTTTCACGTTAAAATGAAACAACAAAGTCATTAAAACAAAAATACGTGAAATGTGCTACAGATGCGCTACCTGTGGCAAAATGTAAAACTTTCCATGTTGTCTTTGACCAGATGAGCATAAAGCGGAGGGTCCAGCTCCTTCAACAGAGCAGCCTCCAGCTCTGGAAGACATTAAAGAAACATTTCCAGCTCAAGTCAAACTCATTCAAAACAAGAGACTTGATTTGAACTTTCAGATCGACATTCTGCCAGTCAGAAGCTTTTCTGTTTGGCAGTGAAGGCAGACAGTAAATGCTCTCAAGGAAAATGTCATTTACTGTGTTTAACCACTAGAGGTCTCAAATGTGTTTTGCAGTTGAAATTGGGAACAAAGCATCATCACGAGATCCTGGGCACATACAAGGTTTCATAAATTCACTTTTTATATTATGTGTAGCTCCACTGTGTGAAATTGAGTACGACCTTATACAGAGCCCAATATGAAAACAAAATTATATGATCATGCATTAACTAACCTGGTATAGACTATTAATACATTCTTTAAAATAATTTTTGTTTTGTGAAAATTGAGAAAGGTAGAAATCTGAATTTTCTGATAATCAGAATTCTGATATTTTCAGGGTGCAGAAAGAGGGGTTTGGTCTTGGCAGCATTCATGTAAGAAGTGCTGCTGATGAGAGCTGTGAGTGGTATATAAATTTATCAATGTGATACTTAGAGAGAGAGTCCAAATATTTTCAAGCGATTCTCCTCTGGCGTCTTCTCTTATGGTTCTCAGATAGAGGAGCAAGGCCATAGAAAAACCTATTATTCAAATAAACCTTTCTATAATTTATATTTTCCAAAAAGTGTGAGGTATATTTCTTTAAAATATCACAATGATGGTCTACAAAGGATTTATTTGATTTATTGAAGGTTTTTTGTATAACTTGTCAAAAGATAATGTGAGAATCTCTGAGAAAAAGAGTGGCTCTCTAATCAGTGTAAATCTTCCATAACAAGCATTTACATATAATCACACCTTTCTAATTAGGGTTTTAAAACGAACACATATTTACCTTCTTAAATAATTATATTAGGTTGTGTTGAGTCCGATAGGATAATGCAAAGTTGGTTGATCATAATTAGATTCTTAAATAAGATTAGCACAATCTAAAGACAACATAAAAAGATATCATCATAAGGAGGAGTCTTAATAACAACTAAAGCAAGAAATAAGTTATGTCAAAGAGAAAAAAATACTGCACGAAACAAACTAATTATGCTGGTGCTGTGACATTTACTACAAACAAAATTGCTTTTTCTTTTTGTTCGTCTCACCTATTTTTCTGTGTAAGCCGTCAGCCATGAAATCCCTGGAGAACTTCTCCATGTAGGAGGAAAAACTCCAGAAGGTGTCCACCTCAGAGTCAAGGACCTCCAGGAACCTGCTGCACAGGTCATTCATTCCCTGGGCGTAACTAACCTCTGCCGTAACAACAAGGAGACAGAAAGTTATCAGAGGAAAAATAAACGTTAGTTTGGGCTGATTCGGTTTGATTACCTGGATGAAAAGCAGCATAAGTGATGAGGATGTCTCTCAGGACCAACAGATTCCCCAAACCTTCATCTCTGCGGACAAAAACAAGTGATTTGTGGAAGTTCTGTAAAGTTTCCAATGTCTCAGTATATTAGACACAAACTATACTCCTGAAATTGCAAAAGGAATGTTTTTAGTATATTTTGTTGTTATTTATGACAATCTGCCCACAACTTTTGCCCCCCAATCTTTTTTTTTTTTTTGGCAAAAATTAGGATTCTAGATGGTGGAATCATATTCTGCATAAAGATCTGCGAGAAAAGTCAGGCGTAATGAAAGGAAGGCACAGATATGCAGAAATAACATTTTTAAAAAATCTAGACTTTCCTGAGAAAGAGAATGCCAATTTCTTAAATCTTAATTTTACAGAAGTTTAAAATAATTAGGAAATAATGAAAATTCAAAGGCAATACCACAATTCTGCAGACTGTCTGTAATCTGCGCCCTTTGTACTTTTATCCTCAGTATTGGGCAAAGATGCTCACATTTAGGTGAAAAATCAACAACTAACTTGTTGTTGCATCATCCTGTCGAATACAAATGAAAGTTTAGGAAAATTTTAAAACTGGTAATTCTACAAAACAGCAAGAACAATTAGCAGAGGTGACAGGAAAAGGTAAACAGGCAGACTGAAGGAATATTAATAATAAACACAAAAAGGCTAAACTAGGAAAGGGAGCACTATCCAACCACAAGAATAACTGAAGAAAGCTAAATACAAAAGAAAGAACATGTACGGCAACGAAAATGATGAGAATGAGAAATATTGAGCAATAATAAATACGGAGACCTGAAAGGAATATGACTAGACCGAGAACATATGAACCACAAAGAACTTATAAGAACCCACACACACCAAATCATGACAATAAATGTCAAATTCAATAATAAAAACATCCAAATGAACTGTAATCAGAGTTCTGGACACACACAAAAGTGTAACGACTCCAGATTTTTGACAGTATCTGTCATGTATTTTCATGGGAACACTGGATAAACAAATAAATTGCATCAATGCTCACTGAATGCAAGTTGAACTTAAATTTACACTTGGACAGGAAATAGAGGATGCATGACTAATCTCAAACAAGGCACACCTTGTTCAAGAGAGATGTCAAGTTGGTTCAAATGGTTTACCGTCACCAAATCTACCACCAAACCACGAGTGGAGGAAAACAACTGTACATTTTTACATAATATGGTCAGTGGTGCTCCTTTATCTTTGTGTCATTTCTACCTTCACCTCATCATAAAATGACTCGGCAGATTCACAAAAATGCAGAATTTGATAGACAAGAACAATAAGTACAGAAAAAAAAAAACAACTCACTGGTAGAAGCTCAGGTCTCTGCTTGTGCGGGGAACATCCTTGTCAATGATTCGTGTGGCTTCCCGCAGCTCCTCCAGGTCAAACGTGATGCGCTCAAACAATATCTGTTAAAAAATAAGTGTTTAAAAACTATGTTAATAAAAAGTTGTCTCAATGTGCTTTGAAAAATGTTTCACATGCCTCGATATTTTTAATAATTAGTCTCTTTACAACCACAAACTTTGAACTTTTCTTCTTACTGCAGTAGTGGATAAATGCCAAGTGTAAGGAGAATTACACACGTTTTAAAATTCACAAAATAAAAGTCTAAAAACATGACATGCTTTTGCATTCACCGCCCTTGGCTCAATACTATGCAGAATCGTTTTTTTTTTTTTTTTTCCTGCAGTTGCAGCTTTAAGTCTTCTTTTGCCACAACCATCTTTGGGTTGTGACAACATTCAGTTTCAAAAAAACGTACACTGATGTTTTCATTGTATTGAACGGGACTTTCATCAGTCCTTAACTGATGATGTGCTCAACTGATTTGGAGCTGCTTTGGTTGCAAACCACAGCAGCAAAATCCCCTCTCTTAGATAAAACTGGGTCACATGATTCACTGACTGTAAAGATATAGGGTTAATTTCTTAAATTTTTGTATCTGTCAATATCACTTGATTTGATTTCAGCTTGTTATGTTTGAATAAAATTATATGCTTTCCTACAAACTCTCTTTTTATGTTTAAAAAAAGAAAGGGGCTGAAGACTGTAGGCTGTTGGAATGAGACGACATGACCCAACATGAGCTGGAGCTGCCTCACCTTCAGGGTTTAGGACATGTCAAACAATACCTGAGTAAATAAATGACAGTTTGTTTAACATAATTAGATCCTGTTTGGTCGCTTTCCTAAACAGATCAACTTCACTATGCTCAGGTTAAAAGAGCGTAACTACTCTAAACCGTGAGGGTTAATCTAAACCAACACGTGTAAGACATTTATTCATGTAAATAATAACTGCATCAACCTGAGCTTGAAGCTCCAAGAATGCCAGTCTGTCCTTCACCTCCTCAGACTGGTCCTGGTCCTGCTGCTGGGTTTGTGCCTCCCTCTGGTCAAAGTACCGAACCGCTGCGAGCAACTCGGCTGGGTCACATCGGCACAGGTGTTTAGGGGACAGAAAGGAAATTTGATTTGGTGGAGGTGAGACAGATGGAGCCAAAAGGGGTCAGAGGAGAAATAAAAGTCCTCTGCTTCCCATTAATATCAGAGTTTGTGGATGTTTGGACCTTTACCATCAGTACCGTTGAGCTGCATCCGCACCGCTGAGGGAAGACACTGCTGCCACTTCCTTTTCATGACCTGGTAACGTACCAACAATTGCTCCCGCAGCAAGGACCGCTCCAGTGCGGTGGAGCTGCATGGGTACATGCCAAACAGGAAACGCCAAGCCAGGCCTCGCTCTGATGGAGACACGCCACCTAGACCCAAATAAAAGACAGTTGAATCCATCTAGTGAGAGGACATGGGAAGTACAACACTTCGGTTAACAAATGTAAACAAAACGTTAAGGAAGGTGTGTTCAAAGTACAGCGTGTGAATCATTTGCAGCCCTTAAATGTAATTCAAGAAGGAAATACATTTTGCAGGCCAACACAAGGGGTTGATACAGTTGAATATCTTTGGCAGGCCAATAATAATCCTTGAAAAATGGATACGTTAGGTAAAGCACAAAGTGACACATGTCTTGTTCTTGTTCTTGGGGGGGGAGGGGGAATCATCTTAGGCCAAATAAAAAAAAAAAAAAAGTAAAAGAATTTATCCAAAAAATTTAGAAAATTGGATCTTCTTTTGGTTATTTTTAGGCAGAGCTGGAATATGAGGCTCAGTGTGGCCTCAGAAACGGAGGGGAAGCTGTAACATTCCTGCTAGCAGACATGTGATGTGGCGTCCCACAGGCTCTTTGGTAACTTCTGATGTCTGCTGCCTGCTTTTCTTAATGCGTTCAGGTGGAAGGTGCAGCCTACACTCTGCTGCATCCAGAGGTACTGTTGTGTGTTTAGCTCTCATACATTAAATGTTGAGATTTCTGTTTTCTTATATCAGAGATTCCTTAATGAATAGAAATAAATTCTATTATTTTATCAGAGTAGTCACGCTGGGGTACTCTGCCCCTAGGGCAATCTGATGTACGTACAAAGAAATCTCAGACTTATTAGGAGAATGGTTTGATTGTGACTCAAACAAAATGCCTGAAGCAAAGCATCACTTGACTTCCTGGTGTTGGGATCAAAGGGTCACAGTGCATCTGAACAAGATAATATTTGTTGAATTCTTCAGACTGCACATTCATCTGTAAAGCATCTCTACATGCATTACATCTATCCTATTCATGTCTATTGAATTCAGTGCAAGAATCCATCCTTCTAATTAATAGGATGATTATCTGAACCTGACAGTGAAGTGAAAAATTCATAAATGAAATATTTTCTTTTACTGTGACAGTTTTCCTCAAATCAATGTTCAAAACTACAATATTTTACTGTTTTACTGTATTTATTTAAGAACAAATCAAATATGTTCATTTCTCTCAAAGCAATATTTACAAATGATCAAATCGGAGTAAGTAACATAAAATATGGTCTCTTAATCTTTCATAACCTGCATGTTTTTGAATCTCTAGAGCAGTGAAAAAAGAGTCAAATATGAATGCTGTTTTGACAGCCGTAGTGTATAATTATATTTAGTAGTATATGCTTAGACTTCTATTGTTTAGGCAGTTACCAGCAACAAAATACATTATCCCCTTGGATTCTATATAATCCACTAAATAAAGTAGGATACATGTTTTCACCAGGTCTTAAAAATAGCAAAAATGCTAATCCCAAAGGTTTCAAGAAGGAAATGTAAGATAATATCTACTAAAGTAAGACAATATCTACTAATAATGGATCGAAATCAGTTGGCATCCATACAACAGGTCCAGCAATTTGGTGATGTGTTAGAAAGTTGTTTTTTTTTAACTTTTTTTTAATTTGCTATACCAGTAAACAAACCTCAAGTAAAAAGAATTGGCACGATATAAAGTTGTTGATAAGGATGTTGAGTACAAGAAAACCACGATACGATAGTTCAATATTGAGCTCACATGTAAAACCTCTCAGGGTTTTTATCTGTGTGAGAAAGTGTTGTTGGTGCAGCTGCATCATGAATGAGCTGCACATTAACAAATACTCTATTTGAAAACCACTGGGTCACTATAAATCTCATAGCGTAAAATCATATTTAAAAACGGTTTAAGATTTCTATTCACCCTTGAAATATGCTATTTAAAATTAAATAACTTTTCAATGTTGACTTAAACTTGCAATATTTTTTCAGCTTTTAACCATACTTTCAGTGACCTACCGTTCTTGAAGATGTGCATCCTCAGTCTGGACTCGTCGACCCTCCCCTCTGCGTCCATGACCCCGGGTAAGGTAAGCCGTGAGGCGGATAGAGCGGCAGCGCTCACCGCTGCTACTCTCCTCCGTGGGGGGATCTCTGCCTGTTGTCGGCTCATGCTGCCCGGATCTTCCCTTACCGTCACTGGCGGCTTCCCGTTAGAGTGCAAATCTTCCATGCATGTATGTAGATTTTGCGATCACGCACTAAAGTTTGCCGTCATCCCGGGAATTTTACTCCCAACACCCATCATCTTATGGGATCAGCGCTAAAGAGGGCCAAGCGTCAGCTCCCGCAGGGTCAAGATCCGGCCCACAAAAACACCCGAAATCTCCCCAGGGAGCATTTTCTGCTCTGTTTTTCTCACATTCATGCAACTGGGAGTCATATGACTGTACCTTTAAAGTTTAGCCCACATTCCAGGTGGAGTCCCTCCTTCTGATCCAAAGTTCACCAGGGAGCCGTATGGATGTCGCACTGCCCCCATCTAGTGGCGTTACGACGTAATTACACACGGACAATAATTTGATAGAAGTATTGACAGTGAGGCAAACACAAGAAATGTATTATGCAAGTTTTAATTTAATAACAAAGCAAAAACAAAACAAACAAAAAATACCCCCAGTAGTGTAACTGATTACCAATATATGGAGGATCAACACTGACGTCATTAATTATGGTCTGTAGTCGTTTTTATCCCCTGCAGCATATAACAGTGAATATATGGAACCTCTAAAATTTATTGGCAGTTCTGGTTACAAGTTTTTTGGGAAATGGGGAAGAAGAGGTTGAGGTATGGAGGTTAATTTAATAGAACCTGAAAAAAGAAGTAAAGACAAATTGTCTTCACAGAATCCTGACTGCTGTAAAAATGTGTCTAAAGAAAAAACTGGTTCACCTACATCAGCGATTTTTTGAAAGCACAACTACTTTTTTTAATGTTGGGTGTTTTTTGTTTGTTTGTTTGTTTATTTGGTATTTTAAAGAGTCATAGTTCAATGGTAAATGACTAATCACATAAAAATTACTCCCAGTCCACTGGACGAGATCAACACAATGACCAAACTGAAAATAGAGCTCAAAGAGAAAAAAATAATTTGACGTTGAAATCAACATTTTCATTGAGCTGTAAAGACTTTGAGGAAAGACCGTTCAGCGTCAACATCTGGCTGTTTGCAGAAAAAGGTCAGGGTTAACCTTAAAAAAAAAAAAAGCCTTTGACAGATAAAATGAACGAGTACAAATACACGCCAGTCTTTGCAGATCTTCGTTTGTAAAATGAAACAAAAAACTATGTATCATGTTATGTAACTTTGACCTTTTTTATCTTGCCTCATTTTGATGTTAGATACGGATATTTCTCCACTTCCTGAGTTTGTATGAAAAAGAAATTGCAGAAACAAAAATGCTGACATATTTCTTCGCAGTTCAAGTCAGTATGTGTGAATGCCTTTTCTAAACCGAGTTTAGTGCTGGGCATTGAAGTAGTCTATATGTCTGTATGCCGGAGGTCAGAAGGCGACAACATCGAAAGAATTCCAGTTTGCTACAGAGCAAAGAAATGTACACATATGATGATAACCAGGCACAAAAACGATTACTACAAAGGTCATTTCAGAATGATCTGAAAACATGCAGGCTGCAGAGAAAAACCTGCTTAGGCTGCCTGAAGTTCAGCTGTGCAGCAGTTTCAAGCTTTTTGTAGAACCACATTAGTTTGGTAACTTGAAACACACTTAGTTTGTTTACTTCCTCCTGACAGGTCAAACTCATACGCTTCACTGCACTCACTGAGAGGGTTGGTGGTTACCGAACACAGAACTTATTTATTCAGCGAAAGCCAGCAAATTATCACCTCACTGTAGTTCACATACACGTTAGAGCCTTGCAGGTTAATTTTTATATAAGGTATGATAATTCAGCCAACAAAACCAACTAACTCGGTTTTAAACACATAATTTAGTTCTGCTTATGAGTAACACCTTCCAAGTCTGAAAATACAACAAGAAATATACAATTTATGATTTTCTTATTACTTCTCTATATTTGTTGATTTAACTATTTGACTTCTACAGAATAAAAGTGAAACTGGTAACACTTTATTTGACGGGGTGTGCATACGGCTGAAATGACACCGTCATGAACATAAAGGAGTCTTTATGAATGTTTATGACTGTTGTCATGAAGTGTCAGTCAGTACATAATGACACTTTTAATGCAAAGTGGCTTTAAAAGTTGCATTGAAAGTCCATTAAAAGTGCCAAATAATGTCACTATAATGGGTAAATAAATGTCAGTCTTATGCACACCCCATCAAATAAAATGTTACTGTGAAACTCAATGAACTAGAAACATGAATTTCTTTCAGTAATTCAATTCAAAAGTGAAACACACATATAAATTCATTGCAAACAGAGGGACTCGTGTGGTTATGTCTGATATACACCTGAAGCTGTAAAACTTCAAACTAATTCGACCTAATTTATTTCAATGCCAACTGAAGCTAAAAGCAAGGTTATTTTTGGCACCATAAATGGGTAAAAGTTCTTCTTCAGTTTTGGTGGAGACGCTGCAGAGTCGTTTTTCAGTCACAGCTGCCTTCCCTTTTCACATATTGCCCAGCTGTGCAACAAGTTTTCACATTAGTGCTTAGACATCATAGTCAAAGACCAACCAGCCAGCCCAACATTGTCTGGGTCCTTTTCAAAGTGAGTACATAAGTGAGCTGTATTTTTTGTACTAAAAATACAGCTTTAATTGACTCTTATTGCTAGATTGGTGCTGGAACAGATTTTTAAAGGTTTGTTCCTGTTTTAACCAAAAATATATACATTCTTTCATCAGATGCAGCTCCCAGTTCTGTTGTATCTCACTTTAATGTGGACACTGCGATCACAAGCTAAAGGTTTGACATCTATCTATCTATCTATCTATCTATCTATCTATCTATCTATCTATCTATCTATCTATCTATCTATCTATCTATCTATCTATCTATCTATCACAAACATTTTTTTCATTTGTTTTTAAAACACAGATNATCTATCTATCTATCTATCTATCTATCTATCTATCTATCTATCTATCTATCTATCTATCTATCTATCTATCTATCTATCTATCTATCTATGACAAACATTTTTTTCATTTGTTTTTAAAACACAGATGACCCTCACTGGAAGATAAACGTGACTCAGACCATAAATGCAACAAAAGGCTCAAATGTAATCATATCCTGCACATTTGAAACTCCTCCAGGACAAAATACAAACGTTAAAGTTTACTGGAAAACAAACGGCAACAGCAGCTGCAGCACAAAGGACAAAGACAAGCTGGCATTTGCTTTTCATTCTAACTCCTCGTGCATAGATCCACGCTTCCGGAATAGGACTAAGCTAATTGGAGAAGCCAGCGAAAGAAACTGCTCTCTACAAATCCTCAATATTACGGAAGGTGAACCACCAATCTACCTGCGGGTTTCCGGATCGAAAGACAGCTACAGTTTCAAAAAACAGGCTGTCAAATTTTACGTGGATGAAAAAAAATTAAGTTAGTATATTTTCAATTTTACCAGCTATTTTATGCTTGTTCAAACATTTAAAGTTTTTGTATTATAGTCAAAATTTTGATTCCATTAGGCAACAATAGCTTGCAGTCATACAGACCATGTTTGGAAACAGATTTTTTATTTCTTTTTTTTTAAACAGGTTCCTTGAGTCACACAGATGATCCCTCATTTGAGTTTACAACAAGTAATTTTTTACTTACTTCATGTTATTTATTCAGTCTGTTCCTCAGAAACAAATATGTTAAAATCTCCAATATGGCTTCTTTAATCAAAATGACCATTGTTCACAGCGAGCGCCAAGTCTGATGTGCATGACAATGTGAACATCAAGCTGTACCTGGCCATCTTTTTGCCACTTCTCGGACTTCTCATCATTGCTGCAGCTGGGATAGTCGCTTACAAAATGCACAAGAGGTATGAATCACTTTTGTTTGATGTTACAAGTAGATAAAATACATTTGGAAGTGGATATATAGGTATATAACGTAAGATATATTGATATATGGTATGGTCATTATCCTTTTGGGACTAAAGTAAAAAGCTGGTGGAAGAATATCAACCATGATTGGTCCAACAGTTCTACTGAAGATGAAAAAGATGTAAACTCCTGAATTTGAAAAAAGCAATAAAGAATTTCCCATGTTCATTCTGCAGAATTTAGTAAATAAACATTATTTAGGAATTTCTAACAAACGACAGAAAAGTTTGTCTCATTACGATCAGACACTGAGAAAAAAGCTTGTGTGTTGTATTACAGTGTATTTAAATACCTGATTCAAGTTTTAGATATAAGTATCTGCATCTCTATGACAGATAAATACTTTATCTAATCATCTAATCAAATATGTGTTGTTGGTTTTTTTTTGCATCAGTTACAAATAACAGGTCTTCAATGCTTATCTTCAATATTCCAGGTCACACATGTTCAAACGGCAGGAATCTGGATATTACGCAAACTTCAGACAGACATCATCAACCCCACCCAAAAGGTTCTGCTTTTTTCTCAAGATAAATTCTTGGCATTATTCACGTCTAAGTACTTGCATGTTTCCAATAACTGGCAATGAGTCTTTTACATCCATATGTAGGCATTTTGGCCCACTGATCTTTTCAGAAGTGTTATAGTCCAGGTACGCTGGAAGGTTTTTGATCATGAATGACTTGTATGAGGTTGTACTATAATATCCTAATTGAAATTAAGCCCAGGTTTTGACTAGACCACTAACAGTCCTTTGTTTTGTTTTTTGAGCCAGTAAGAGGTGGATTTGATGGTTTTCCTTGATAAACATAATCATCAATTGAAAACTGCATTTTGTATCTAAAGCATTAATGTGTAATAAAGAAAGCTTTGTGAATGTTTGTGATTACTATTTATATAATTTTTGTCTTTTTAGCTTAGTAAATGCAAACACTATTATTTACCCTATAATTTAACTAAAATTGAAACTCCCTATTTCCTCTTTTTTTCTAGTGAATCTTTTTGTAAGGCATCAAACCAGATGTCTCCGGATCCAAAAGTCATTGATGAACCTGTTTACATGAATTTTCTGGTATTTATTGCAATATATGAAATTCTTAGCATACTTCAAGGCATGTCCAGTAATTATTTAAAATCAACTCCAACTTTGATCTAATTTTTCTCCTTTCTTTTTAGACATTAACAAATCAAATGGACAAACAAGTGGAAACCATAGACAATATTTATGGAAATGTGGACTATTCAACTTAGAAAAAAAACATCTGTCTCAAAGCTTTCATCCTAAAGGATTGTATTTTCCTGCGTCGTCTTAGGTGTTCAAATGCATATGTGCAGTCAGAAGCAAAAAAGTGTGTCAACTAGACTGAGAAGGATGCCCTGGTTTGCAACACATGCATTGGAAACTCCAAAGTTTAATGAAAAGGGAACTTTATTCAGCTGTTGCGACTGGCGTCGTAATATTAATTAGGCAAACATGAGTGTGCAGGTGCCCGTCCCTGATTGGCTTCCAGAAGACCGTGGAGACGTCCAATTGGTGGCCTGCCAGAGGCGAAAACTGCCGACGCGGACTTCCTGCCATCCATCCTCAGCTCATCTCAACCGGCCACACTGTTTGTGAAAAACTCTTTGTTAATGTTCTTGGAGTTTGTAGGAGTGAGCTGCCGTTTATGTTTGCTTAGTTTCTCACGTTTTTCTGAATTAGGGAGGTAAGTTTTTGTCATTTTGTTTATTTACTTTTAAATAGGTACATTTTAGCTTCCTTTCATTTATTGTTTTCGGCACTACAGCTCACTCTGAAGCCATATACTCCACTTGTTGTAAAATCTCATTCAAAAATACATATTTTTAAAATAAATAACATTATATAATGTTGAACTTTGTCTCTGTTGGCTGCTTGAGATCTGAAGAGGATGGATCCTTCAGGTTGTGACCCGGCCACCTCCAGACGGGTCATAACGTCAGCAGTGTGAGCAATGAACTTTGGCTATCAGATGAACTTATCCACCTTCACTTGAGCAAGATTTAAAAGCAGAAAGTTCAGCATCTCACAAATATAAAATCACCTGACAACATTATGTGTTGTGAATGTAGCAAACTTTCAAGCATTGAGAACTAAAGTCTGCCACCTTCAGCCTCTCTGCTGTGTCTCAGTCGGACATTAACCAAAAACAAACAGAAGGTTTAGTAATGCTTGTTTTTAAACAGGAATGAGAAACGCTCATTTTACTGCCCAGTATTTTGTGTTGTGTACGTGAACATATCATTATAAAAGATATTATTACCAGATGTAAACTACTGTCAGTTAAATGTGTTAAAAATGTATCTTATATAGTGTTTTTTTAATTATTATTTTACCTTATCATATCATATTTGCTCCTGTGTGACATAGTTTGAAAATTTGTTTTATGAGTATGAGAGAAGAATAAATAAATAACCAGAAATGAACTTTTAGGCAATAAAAAGTAATACAAATAAAGTAGTTTAAAAAACGATTAATACTACAGCAGTGCTGAGCAGGTACAAGAGATATTTATGAACCTGATAATTTATTCACACACATGCACACATACATACATTAAAAAAGAAATAACATTACTGAAGAGCATATTCATTTCAGGATCTTTATCAGTAGTTGTAACAATATATAGATTAACTACACATAGATGGATGTTTGAAAGCCTTTTTTTTCCTATTAATTATGTTGATTTTTACACTTACAGTTAAAAAGTGTGTATTATAGATTATATTCTCACAATCAAAAAATCCTTATGCTGCTCTTTGTGTATTATATCATCTCCTAATATCCATCGTATCCATTTAATGGTTGTCTTGTGTCTGTAAATATTGTGTTTAATGGAAACAAACTTGTTTGTTTTGTGTCTGCTTGGCTCTGAAACAGTGTTCCCAAACTGAGTTCCTCGAGAGCCAGAGCCCTGCAGATTTTACCTGTGTCCCTTGTTCTACACATTTGAATTAAATGGTGCGACTGCCTCACTAGCACGCAGTAAAGCTACAAGACACCAGCTGGAATTTGAGACCACTGCCCTAAAATGTTGTAAACTGTCGGAGTGGAATAAGGGATTTTTGTCTGAACCAGGATTAATTTGGATTATTAGAAGCCAGCCAAGTTAAAGAAAAAAATTGTACCGACCAGAATCAAAAGTGTTGCCTGAAGTGATACTAGATTAATTGTTTTCTGTAGCTATTTATGTGAAATAAACAAGTAAATAAGCATTGAGAACACCAAGTTTTTCATCTCACATGCACTGCTGAGAAACTGAAAATATATCCAAAATTCTGTTCTACATTTTCCAGAGGGAACGGCATATTTTTTGACTAAAATTCCTTAAATTTTTGTATCTCATCAATTGCACAGGAGGGCGAGGTACAGAAAAGATTAGGCTCTAAATCCTGAGCAGACATGTCTGTTGTGACTCGTGTGGATCTTTTGCACTGCCTGTGAGAGTGATGTGAAGTTTGCGTCTTGCAACACATGCAGTGGAAAAATACCACAGAGTTTGGTGAGTTATTGAGGCTCACTCCAGAGAGTTAAAAAAGACACCCAAATCAGTCAGAGAGCAGTTAAAGGAGCCCACAATTGGACACTTTCTCATATGGGCGTGACATTAAGAAGGCTACGTAATTAAATCTGTTTATATGTTATGATATAACAAAATCCTAGAAACGACAGATGCACAGATGCTGTCGTTTAATAGCAGCCTCGGTTTGAGTTGCTGGGTCTTCAGTCTCTCATCTTTCTCCTGCACAATTCTCCGTCGTTTCTTTATAAGGTTTGGATCAAGCCCGTCTACTGGCCGTAGCAGCACAGAAGCCTTCACTTTCGGATAAGACTTGGCGCGTGCCCAAACATACTAAAGGCATCAATTCCGTTTTTTTAATCTTTGTGGTATCACTGTGCTGCTACGAGGCAAACAGAGGCTGCTATTAAAGCAATGGGGATCGTGAACACTTCAGCAGAGTCACAGGTTAATCTCCTCCTCCACTACTGCTGGATTACTGGATTACCAGAATATAAAACTTTTCAAAGAAATTGTCATTATTGGAGATGCACCGGTAAAACTTCAAACTGAGCTGTCAGAGGTGCAGCGGGAGCTTTTATTCAAGTTAAAAGCAATGTTATTTTTGTCACAGTGCATAAATAAAAGTTCTCCTGCAGTTTAGGTGGTGACGCTGCAGTGTCCTTTTTCAGTTCTAGTCGCCTTCCTTTTTTCACCTATTACCTAACTGTGCAACAGGAAACTCACACTAGAGTTGTCACATCAATGCTTAGTAAGTCACACAGACCCAGAGAAACTACCTTCCCAACACCACTGTGAGTACTTTTATCTACCGTACAATTGATACAGTTGATTCAATTGATCTTTTATAATTAGATTCTGTTGTAAAATGGATGTTTTAAAATATTTGTTCCTATTTTGACCAAAATACATGCATTCTTTCATCAGATGCAGATGCATATTCTGTTTTATCTCAGCCTAATATGGATACTGCTATCACAAGACATCGCAAAAGCTAAAGGTTCGTGTATATGTGTATGTATGTTTGTGTATACAAAAGGTTGATTGCCTGACAAACATTTTTTCATTTGTTTTTAAAACACAGATCACCCTCACTGGAAGATAAATGTGACTCAGACCATAAATGCAACAAAAGGCTCAAATGTAATCATATCCTGCACGTTTCAAACTGCTCCAGGACAAAATACAAACGCTAAAGTTTACTGGAAAACAGAAGGGACAAGCAAATGCAGCGTGAAGGACAACGACAAGAAGGCATTCGTTTATCATTCTAACTCCTCGTGCATAGATCCACGCTTCAAGAATAGGACTAAGCTAATTGGAGAAGCCAGCGAAAGAAACTGCTCTCTACAAATCCTCAATATTACGGAAGGTGAACCACCAATCTACCTGCGGGTTTCTGGACGGAATGACAACTACAGTTTCGTAAACCACAAGGTGTACATAAAGATGGACGGTCAGAATTTAAGTTAGTATGTTTTTTATTTCACCGGTTTAAACCTTTAAAGTTTCTTGTGTCACAGTCACGATTTGGATTAATTTGAGTCGTTCTAGTTTGCAGTCACACAAATCAGTACTTCTCCAAATGTCTTCAAAAACATGTTTTCTTTTTCTTTTTTTTACAGGTTTCCTAAGTCACACAGATTATACCACAGTTGTGCTTACAACAAGTAATTTTTGCTATTTATTCACTTATTTATTGATTTATTCAGTTATTTATTTATTTTTTATTATGTATTATTTATTTATTCAGTTAGTAAAGGACATGTTAAAATCTTCAATATGACTTCTTTAATGAAAGTGACTGTTGTTCACAGTGCCTGTTGCGCCTGACGATGGCAGACAGCTCTATCTGGCCATCTTTTTGCCACTTCTCGGACTTCTCATCATTGCTGCAGCTGGGATAGTCGCTTACAAAATGCACAGGAGGTATGAATCATTTTTATCTGATGCTACATTTAATGATACCATTAAGTGATAAACATTTACATATATATGTATGTATATAATGTGTACTATGTCCCAGCTGGTAATAGAGTATCATGAGTATCACTACTCGGTGATTATCTTCAATATTCCAGGTCACACATGATGAAACGTCAGGAATCTGGATATTATGCAAACTTCAAACGGACACTGTCAACCCCACGCAAAAGGTTCTGCTTATTTTTTATTTTTTATTTTTTAATCTCAAGATAATCTTCTTACATTATACTATTCTTATAGATTTCTTCAGCTTCGGCTGTGTCAGCTTTACTTTCTTAAATTTAGCCTTAAAGAACCTCAATAAACATAAAACGTTATTTCAAAATGCTAGAATTTAATAAAGAGCTTGTTCATTATTTTTCCTGAGTGAGGTTCTGTGACGTTATTGACGGTTAAATAAGTAAATGCTTTCAAAAAGTAGTGGGAGCTAAATCATGAACGGCCCTTTAATCAGCCTGTTGGCTTATTTGTGGGAGCAGCTGATCATGAGTCTGTTATCAAGCAACTAGATGTAGCATGAATGACCTGTATAAGGCCTTACTATAACATCTCCATTGAAATTAGGCTCAAACTTTGACTAGGCCATTATAAATCCTTCACTTTGGTTTTTGAGCCATCAGTAGGTGGAATTGATAGTGTGCTAGGAAGGTTATTTTTTATTAAATAAAATCACAATTTGAGAACTACAGAAAAAAAAAATCTTTGAGAATGTTTGTGATTGTTATTTATACATTTTGTCTTCTTAGCTTAGTAGCTTCAAACACAATTATTTATCCAATAATTTAACTCAAATTGAAACTCCATTTTCTCCTTTTCTAGTGAACCGTTGCGTAAAACATCGAATACATTGGCTCCAGATGCAAAAGTCATTGATGAACCTGTTTACATGAATATGGAGGTATACTGTATCTATAATGATAATTGATTTTAAAATCCTTTCTATACTTCAAAGCATGTCCAGTAGTTATCCAAAATTAAATTTGATCTAATTTTCTCCTTTCTTTTTAGACATGTGCAAATCAGATGGACCAACAAGTGGGAGCCGTAGACAATATTTATGGAAATGTGGACTATACGACTTAGAAAAAAACATCTGCTTTCATCCTCAAGGATTGTATTTAGCTTTCAAATGCATATGTGCAATAAGAAGGATTAAAAGTGTGTCAACTAGATTGAGAAGGATGCACTGGTTTGCAACACATGCATGGAAACTCCAAAGTTTAATGAAAAGGGAACTTTATTCAGCAATGTGACCAATGCAGTTCAGCTAAGAGATGAACCTTTCCACTCTCACTTGACAAAGCTTCAATAATTATAATTAAAAAAACCATAATCTCACAAATATGAAATGAGCTGACAACATGGTGTGCTGTGTAGATTGTAATGAATTATCTGAGTTTTCAATGAGGATTTTCAAGAATCAAGAACTAAAGTCTGCCACCTTCAGACCCTCTGCTGTCTCTCTGTAACTAAAACGAACAGAAACTTGGCAATAAAAATGCTAATTTCACTGTCCAGTGTATGGCATTGTGTACATGTAGTTATATTTATAAAAGACATTTTAACCTGATGCAAACTATTGCCAGTCAACATGTTAAAAATTATATTTTAAACAATGCTTATTAAAAGATCAGTTTTGAAAATTTAAGCAAATTGTGACAGTTTGAGATTTTGTAATAGAGCTACAGAAGAAGAATAAATAAAGTATTAATAAATATATACAAGGCAAATCAATGGTATATATTTTTTTTATATTATTCCTTTTTAATTTATAATGACCATCTGCTTACAGTTCATGAAAACACGACATTTGAGATTAGAATGTTATACTAGACCAATAAAAAAAAATTATAATACAGAAATGTTGGCTTAAAAGAAAGTTTAATAAATATTATTTTCAAAAGGTGCTTCTTTCAATCTGACAAAAAAGTCTTATCTGAACACACACACACATATGTGTGTACATATAATTGTGAACTGTATTTTTGAATAAACAAACTAAAGTTTTAGGATTGTAGTTGTGATTTAAAATGCATACTGTGAAGCAGCATTATTTTCTGAAACACATAATAATGTCTACAGAACAGGTCTGCTGCCAGTAATTCAGTAACTGCTCCAATTTAAACAGGACTGCCACTAGCTATCAGTGACAAAAATACCAATGAACCATCAAAATTACAGGGAGATAAGAGTTATGCTCTGATCTGACATGCTTCACCTTGCCGCCTTCCTTATTTTCTATTACACAAACAGCCAAGGATTTGATTAAAACTGTGCTACATTTTATAAACTCATGAAGCAAAACCTGTCCAACATCCTTTAGCTTCTTCTTAAATTGTTGATTTATAGTAGATTGTACTGTAGCTGATCAGGTTAGAGTAAAATTTAGCTTCGACAAAAAATATGCATATATTGTTTTGGTTCAGATGCAGCTACCATCCCCGTTTTATCTCAGTCTCATGTGGACAGAAGCACCACATGCAGAAAGTGGATCAGTTTTTATAAATTCAAACAGTTTAATGAAAATTTAATTTTCTTTTGTTTTAAGCGCAGATGCAGCTTGGACAGCCAACGTCTTTCTGAGTATTAAAGTAACAACGGCCTCAAAAATGATCATTTGGTGTACATTCATCTATCCTCAGGAGCAACTCACTAAAAACATTACTTGACATGACTTGGACATAATTCAGCCAAGTAATACTTAATATGTCACTGCTGGCAGAAGGTCCTGTGCCTGCATTTGTAGGAAACATCAAAATGTAAAAGGCCATCATAAAGGCCTTACAACAATTTATCTATTCATATATTTATACTTGGATTTATGATTACTGGTTTTACTGGCATAGTCACTTGATTAAAAGTTAAGACTAAATCATAAATTGGTCACAAACCTCGTCTCAGGAGAAGAAGGATACAATACATATATAAAAAAGTAATTATACCTCTTAGAATAACTTAGTCTGATTCATGATGTTCACATTTTGATTGAAGAAGAAATTTGTTTTGGAAAATAATAGTGATGAAAAAGAATGTGGCTACATAAGTGTGTGCATTCTCTTCTATATGGATGTGGGTGGCATTCAAATTTATATAAGAAGTCAGTTTTCTTACAAAAAATATTAGTAAAACTAATTTTATATTTTCTGTATTTTTGTGTTTCGTAGTCAAAGTGCTGATAGACTCTGGTCACATACAAACCTGCAGATTCTATTTAAGTAATGTTCAGTTATTGCTACAGTAAAAGTAATTAACTTCAGTAAGAAACATTAATTTTTCCACTTGGACTGTTTGTTCTTTTTCTGCATTTAGACTTTGAATGTTCCAACTTCTGTGTCAAAATGAAACATGAGGAATCTTCTGCTTGCAACCAATCAAGGTGCCACTGGCTTAAAATGTTTCATTTTCAATGTTTGAAAAGTCACAACTGCAAAGGTTCAAGCCCCGTAGCTACTAATGTTTCAAAATGTACACTGTGTACTTGTTATAATTTTGATAACCGGTGACTTAAGGTGCATTTTATTTTTTTTTTCATTCTGCACTGTTTAGTGAGTATGCTGATGCTTGAAATGGATTATGTAATGATTAAAATAAAACTGCTTGGATCTCTTTGGCAAAAACAAAAACGTTGCCTTTAGTGTACAATCAGTACATAAGTTCTATGATGTTAGATTTTGTTTTTGCTCGTCTTACCTAGCCCTTTATCTCCCTTAATTCAACTGACTGATAAACCTTGGGACAGCATGTGCTGCTTACTTTGCTTTCACTATTAGGAGGCAGCTACAGCAAGGAACTTATTTTGCATATTAGCAAGTCAGGAACATCTTCGAATGAAGTTCTGCTTTCTCTAGAATTCTTACGTCTATTCAAAACCACAGGAAGACGAGAAAAGAAGTACAGCCTGAAAATGTTCATCAGCACACACCCACATGTATGTGCCACAGTCTAATCTACTTGCAGTCATAACATTTATTGTCCATAATTTGAAGTCGAGTTCAGTGTTGCTGCATAAAACAGTAAAAATGCAGATCTGCTCATTCTCTTCTACAACACAACAGTTGTGTAAAACTGATGCCAATGACAACACTGTATGTTTAGGAGGAAGTGAGAAAAAAAAAAAGGAAAGAAATCTCGACTTATTATCGCGAGATGAGAAAAAAAAAAAAAAAACGAACTACTAGCACACTCTGAGGTGTGCTTTAATTTTGTGATCAATAACTATGTAACAACAAAGCTCTTCTAACATGAAAGTTGCTTACATCTTATAAACAGGGAAGGCAGTAAAAAGCAGACAGACCAGAGGTGATAAAGGCTCAAGCAAAAATATATACAAATTTTATCTTATGCATAAGGTAATTTTCAATTGTTGAGGTCTTAACATAAAATAAGATAACTTTATTAGTCCCCTACAGGGGAAATTACAGTTGGCATAGCAGCCCAAGAAATGGCAACAAGATAAAACAATGTAAACTCAACAATAGTCTCTTATTTTGGCAATGTGATGTTGTGGAGCCAGATGGCACAAATGAGCCTCCGATCTGCTCTGAGGCCCGGGGCTGAAGGAGCTCCTATGCTGCCTCAGCTCAGCATGGATCAGAGGGATTGTCCATGAAGGCCTTTAACTTCCCTCTCACCTTTTTCCTGGTCACTCCTTTCACACTGTCCAGTTATAGTCCACAGCCAAACTGGCCTTCCTTCCCCCAATGCCACCTCCCCAGCAAAGACACTGGCCATTACAGACTGGTAGAATATCTGCAGCAGCCTAGTGAACACATTAAAAGACCTGAGCCTCAGAAAGAACAGACTACTCTGACCTATCCTGTAGAGGCGTTTAGTATTGTGCAAGTTGTTGCCAAGTTGCTCCCTTGAGTACTTGCATCTCAACCTCCTCATCCCTTATTAAAAACAGCCTTCTGCTCTTTGGAGTTTCTTATATTAAGCTGGTTGATTGCTCTCACACCATCCAGTGAAGCTCTCAATCAAGTCTCCGTCTTCCCCCTCCCCGTCACCTGTAGTGCAGCCAACAACACAGGCGTCATCTGACAACTTCTGTAGGTTGTTTGTTCCAGAGCTGAAGCCAAAGTCAGAGATGGAGAGTGTAAAAAGAAACTGTGATAATTCAGTTCCCTTGGGTGTGCCCTTGTTGCTCACCACAACATGAGAGAGAGACGTGCAGCCTGACACACTGCGGCCTGTTAGTGAGGTAATCAGTAATCCAGGCCCCCAGGTCTTGGTCTACCTGCATCACAGACAGGATGGTATAAGTAGAAAAACATCATCCTCACTGATGTGTGGTTTATCCGGGTGAGCATAAGCATCGTCCACGCTGAAGTCACCCTGCAAATGATCCAGGCAGTCCCTCATCACAGGCCCGAGGTGCCTCAACGTCTCTCAACAGTCTTCATTTGACGATAGTGCTGGAGGCCTTAAGTTGGAGATGTCAATGGACTGTCCCTTTTTGGAGCAGGGACAATACAGAACGTCTCCCAAATCTTCGGCACTTTCTTCAGCCATGATGGCAGGTCAAGGAGATGTCGTAGCTCTGCTGTCAAATGCTCAGCTCACACCTTGGATGGATGTCGTCGGGTCCGGATTCTGGTCAGCTGTCATCTTACCTGGCTGGTTGATAAACAGAAATTAGTGAGGTTTTTTTTCCCCAAGAAGTGTGTCTTTTTTATGGTAACATGTCAGCCTTTTTCCCAGAAATTATGAACAACATAAACAGTTTGTGAGACATTTTGAACTAAAATGAGGAGGGTGATAAGATTCTGCTGATGCTAAAAAAAAAAAAAAAAAAAACCCAGTATGAACCAAACTGTATCAATGCAGGCTTTTCTTCAAGGTTGACAGTCTGCCCCCTGAGCACAAAGAAAAACAAAACTCACATACACAAATGCACACACACTGTTGGTAAGATTGTGTGCAAAATTGTTTCATTTTCTAATCTTCCATGTATGTCACATAATGAACCCAACAGTCAGGATTGAACATCAAATGAACACAGACAAGAAAAACAGCATCTAAAATATCCTGTTTTCTGTTGCTACTTTTGTGACGGGGGTTAGATATAAATATATCGTGTGTGTACATCATTAAAAGTACCAATAGAAACAAAAAAAAGAAAAACAGGTCAGCAAATTTATAGCAAGAATTGCCAGTAAATGCTTAAATTTTTTTCCCCACTACTCATTGAGAAGGGTGTAGGTCATTTTTTAAAACTCTTTTTTTTCTTACCATGTCAAAACAAAAGTAACATTGATGTTACTCTTTTGAGAGATGCCTGCCTCATTGCTTCTCAGACAAAAATTGGTTGAATGAAATTGCCTCAAAAGCAGCCTGCCAGAATTGTGAGTGAAATAAATTTGAGGCTTAATCATATTTAAGGACCATGGGTGTGCTGTGGTGGCGCAGGGGTTAAGCACAACCCACATATGGAGGCCTCAGTCCTTGACATGGCTGTCTCAGGTTAGAGTCCCGATCTGGTGACCATTGCTGGATGTCTTCCCACTTTCCTGTTAACTATCAAATAAAGGCCACTAGAGCCAATAAAAAAAAAAATAATAAAAGGACCACAATGCTCCTCCCTGCAAAATTCACTTTCAGGATGGTGTCAGACTTTTGTGCACAAACATTCCTCCTCCAAACGTGGTGTGACATTTAAGTTGTTTAACTTTAATCGGACTATTTTCTCCCAGAATTTCACTGGCTTGTCAACATTTTCTGCAGCAACTTTGCTTAGAGATCATTGTGGTTGATCTTAACAGCTGTTAAGATCAACCACAATGAAAAGTGTACCTGCTGTTTTCCGACATTTTCGAAGCTCTCAGCGAAGGATCCTTGACTATTGGCGAGATCATTATTCTTTTGAATCATTTGTCAGAAATATTACGAGAGGCAGCTGGTCATAACTGGTTTGTAGGTGAAATTGCGTTCTTACCACTTCCAGATTATGGCTTACTGGAAAATGAAGCTTAAAAATGTAGCCAGTGTTGGTGTGTTTTGCAACAGTAAGACATTCTTGTGATGCTTCCTTTGTTTTGACCAATTGTATCACTCTGTGCAGTACTTTGGTTTAAAAAAAATAGCAAGCCATCAGTTAATATCAAACCAGCTGCTATTGAAATCCACATGACAAGTATTGTCCCATTATAGACTGAAGTCAAAACTCTAAGTTTGACTATATGCAAATTCCTGTAACTCATTTAAATCAACAATAAATTAACTTTTTACATAGACAAGGTTTAGACTTTGGATTCTTTTATACGCCAAAAAACAAACATTTGTTATAAACAAAGTACTGCATGAAGTAAATCCACGTTAAAATGCAAAACGCATAGAATCTTCAAAAAAACGGCCTACCATGAAAAAAGACCAGTGTGGAAATAGACCAAGAGCTCTGATTGATGTTACAAACACCTTGTTGGGTCCAACCAAGAACTAGGAATGTGGAAATTATAAAGTGGCCAAAGAGTGAATTTTCAAACAAACCACAATAGTGGTGTGGCTGTCTGTGCGGTAGTTTCCTTGCAAAATTGAAAGCTGTGGGTTCAATTTCAGCTTCCTACTGTCATATATTGACGTGTCCATGGGCAACTGAGTGGGCCTGTGTATGAAGTAATTGGTATGATTATAAAAGTACTATATTAATTGAGTCAGTTCAAAAGTATGTGACTTTTTGGCACCATAATTATGAGCTAAAGCTTTACCATGTTTAACATGAGGAAAAGCAGTAAAATTATACGTTTCATATTGCATTTGAACATTTATCTGAGTAGTGCCATAATCGCACCTCACTGACCAGCAATATTTTCCTACCACACGTTTCCCCCTGGGTAACGTTATGGGACTTGTCAAGGATTGTTGGTTAGTGGTGAGGATTCAGACACGGTGGGACCCAGGTTGAGGTGCCATAATGATAGTCCTGGCAGCACAGGTGAGCAGTGAGGCAAATAACTCAAACACCGGTAGCACTAGAGACACACAGAACTGGAACACGACACACGAAAAAAAACATGACAAGGATCCGACAGGGAAACAGACACAGGGCAATCGGGGGAAATGAGGGGCAGCTGGAATCAATCAAGGGGTAGCCGAGGACAAGACTGGGAGTAACGCACAGAAAACCAAATCCACAGTGCCTTACCTTCCTCCTCACCCAAAGGGTGGCTACCAGATGCCCCAAGAGAAAAAAACAGATTAAAAAAAAAAAACAACCCAAACAGGGTGTGTGGAGGGCCAGAGTCCAAAATGAATACAAAGAAACAAAGTAAACTCGGTCAAAATAAACAATACGGTCAGAGCGGGGCCTGCTGTACAAGTCTGGTGGACAGCAGTATAGGAAGCAAACCCTTCAGGGAAGATCTGTGGTGGGTGGCGACGCAGGAGACGAGCCCTTTGAAGGCAACAAAGGAGATGAACCCTTTGAAGGCGACTAAGGGCTCATCTCCCATGAAGAGTGTCCGGAGGCCGGCTGGAGCCACCAGGAGGACCTAGAGTGCCGCCAGGTTGACAGCACAGGAATGTTGGCTGCTGGCTCATGGATGTTGGCTGCTGGCTCAGGGAGGCTAGCCACCTGCTCTGACTCAGGAACGTTAGATTCAGGCAGAGCACTGGGAGATTCGGGCAGAGAAAATTTTGTTGCCTTCTTACCAGGGCTGGATGCCCATTTACCTGGGCTGGATGCATCACTGGACTTGGAGACGGAGGAGAGAAGGAGCTGTGGAGGAAGGCTGAGAATGGAAGGCAGGGATGTCTGGCTTAGGTGGCAGTGGTTCACTGATGAAGGTACAGAAGTCCAGGCAGCACAAGTGAGCAATGAAACAAGGAACTCAGACACTGGTAGCACTGGAAACACACACGACTAAACAAGAAAACCACTACAAGGATCTGGCAGGGAAACAGACACAGGTGAGTATAAATACACAGAGGGTAATTAGGGGAAATGAGGGACAGCTGGAAACAATCAAGGGGTAGACAACAACAACATAGGGACTAATTAACACACAGAAAACCCAAATCTTCACAGGACTGATGAAAAATATTAAAAGTCCAAAGATTTGATCTCTGGTCAAGCATTACCATATTTAATTGCTCCACACCTGATGCTGGGTACACTGTGCTGACTTTCAGGAAGTGATTCATAATGATACCTGAACTGATTTTACATGATAACCATTTTATTCAAAAACCACATTGTTGCAGAGTTTTAGTACATCTGCTACATTTATTTTTCTCTCCATCAAAAACATCATGGAAAAAGTACAAAATAGCTACATAATAATCAGTTTATGACGAGGGGAAAGTTTGATTGCAAACTGTAACAATTTCTGGCTTGAAGGTCTAAACTTTTGCTTTATAAGCACAAGACTCACTCTCACCACACAATAGGACAGAGACATAATCTTTGCCCTCAAAACATTCAAATCTTACAAGATTTAATTTCAGTCATATGTTAAAGAAACTAAAAGGTGAGTGGATCATTACTTTGAAGATTAAAAAGAATTCACTAAAGACTTTTCTATCTTTATCTTAATCTTTATGTTGGTTTTTATACTTCTAGTCAGCTGATGATGGATCTGAAATTGTGGCTCTCAATTCTGATGGTTTGTGGTAAGTTTAATCTTAAAATGACAATTCATGAATTATCATCATTCTATCACTGTCTACTTGCTAAGAAAATATTCTTGTTTTTGTGCTTTATTGCAGGGATGGCTGAATCTATAGGCTCGGGCAAGAACTGGCGCATATCTGTACCATCAAAAATCTCTGTTCTTCAAGGCTCATGTGTGGTCATTCCCTGTAAGTACTTTTACCCCAAAACAAGAAAAATATTTAAGACATGGTGGGGATACTGGAAGAGAGGGAATACAGTTGTCGCATCAAATGTCCACAATTTGAAACTAACTCGCGAGTTCCACCATAGAACCAGAATTACAGGAACCCTTCAAAGCGGCAACTGTACCTGGCAGCTGAATCGTGTCAGAAAAACCGACACTGGTCCGTTTTACTTCAAAATTGAAATTCCACAACATCAAAGCTTCACTTTCTCAAAAAGTACAGTGACCCTCAATGTCTTCCGTGAGTATATTAGAGACCTTTTCAGCAATTCTAAACCATTTACTTTAAGTTAGTAAAACATATTTAAATAACTATTTAACAAGCAATTTTGTGAAAATTGTTGATTGTACAGGAGTTCCTGAGCCTCCCATCATGTCTGTTGCAGTCCTTAAAAAAGTGACTGCCACCTGCAAAGTTACACATGCCTGTCCATCATCTCCTCCCAAAATCTTCTGGAGCCACGGAGGAATTTTGAAAACAAAGTCAAAAAAGATGAATAAATGGCTATGGTCAACAAAGTCAACCCTCACCTTCACCCCTCAAGAAGCCGACTTCAACAAGCCTTTAGAATGTACGGTGAGATTCCATGGCAAGAAGACTGCACACGGCTCTGTGCTTCTCATCAAGTAGGGGACCAAGTGAAACTACATATGCAGTATTAGATGGCAGCAATAGTTTTAGAGCTATCTGCCATAATGACAAATGATTTTCCAGAAAAGGGCCTGAATTAGTAAAACTACAAAAACATTTAGAGAGACCAGAAATGCTTATTGTTTGCTTTGATTCATATCACCCGAGTTTAACTTTACTTAAATCTTTTGAAAATGTGTTAGAGGCACAAAAGTAGGGATTCTTTTTTTTAATCTTTAATGATTTTCTAATAGGATTTATGGATTAATTTTGTTTTACTCTTTTTACTCTAACTGTAAGATCATACACCCATCCATTCATTTTCTGTACACCCTTGTCCCTTAGTGGTGTCAGGAGGGCTGCCTATGTCCAGCTAACGTTATGGAGATAAGCACACCCTGGACAGGTCGCCAGTCTGTCGCAGGGTATAAGATCATACACTGACTATTAAATTTACATCACACTCTAATGTCCTCAATTTGTCCTATTCTTTTGTATTAAAGCTTTCATCAAAGTGCTAAGATTGGTGTGTTTTTTATCTCTCATCTTTGCTCTCAATTATCTGAAGTGTTGGACTGTTGTGGCTGCAGCCTCCCATTTGTGGTGAATAGAGAACATGGGATATTTTATGTAGCATTTAAGTAGGCCACAAAAAACTTTCATCAACAGAGGAACTACACAAATAGCAACAGCAGTAATAGTGTTATGCACTTTAAATCTACATTGTATGACTCACTGGGTAAATTTTGCTGGCAGCTAAATTTTACAAGTGGGAGAGTCCCTTACAAAGGAAATGTGGATAAAATATACTGCTCAAAAAAATAAAAGGGAACATTTCACTTTAATTTTGTGTGTGGCTCCAAATCC
>NW_006800044.1:739742-741680 GCF_000485575.1 Poecilia formosa
TAGAACCTCCTTACAATTTGCTTCCAAGATCAAAAGCCATTTTGTCCCCTTTGTTTAACAAAAGGAGAGGCGAGCTTGTCCTGGCCTCACAATTTTCAAATACATTCATCATTTATTAGATTAGTAATTCTAAAACTAGATAATACCATTTTCATTAAAAAGCATGCTATTAGTAACTAAGAAAAATGTCTTACAAATTAAATGTTAGTGGTTAAATGTTAGTGGTTTTAGCATTCTATGTTGTATTCAGTTTTACACCGTCTCAGATGTTAGTTTTGGAAGATTTTTGATCTTCCGTGAATCGAGCAAACTTCTCTTTCCCATGGTCACTCAAGTGATACTGCCCTGAGATGCTAATTTTATGGCCTCCTGTCCTCTCTGATAACACAACAGGAGCCTCAGTGAGAGTTCCCTTTTTAATCTCTATTTTCCTTCTGTACTTTGAATACTAACCCATCAATAGTTTAGTTTTTAAATCATTAACACAAACCTGTCCAAAATTAGGAAATTTGTTCAAAATGACCATGCTCAATATACCTTTTACTCATGCCGTAAGATTAACTGTATTAAACACTAAAAATAATCATTTTTCCTCAATAGTCCCCCTTTTGAGGTCTGAGACACACAGACCTCACAAATAAATTGATTAAGCCTCCCAACAGAGGAACAAAAAATTCTCAGTACACCAAAATAATTAAAACATTGACCTTATTATATATAACACTAGATAAGAGAATGACACAACATACGGCAGGAAAGACAAGGATCTGATGGGGAAACACAGTCAGAGTATAAATACATGCAATAATCAGGAGAATGAGACACAGTCAGCGAACAATGAAGGGCAAGACACACAGACACAGAAACTAAATTACCAAAAACACACATAAATTCATATCTTCACAGTCCCCCCATCCAGTGGTGGAAATTAGCACCCGCCACTGGCCAAATGCGGATAAAAAGTATGAAGTGGAGTGTAAATTGGAGCAATGCACCCACCACTGTGGCGGGTTGACATTTTGATCAGAACAACAACAACAACAAAAAAAGCTGCATTCAATTTGAACTTATGTCCAGAGGAGGACTAACCGTCTGGACTACAGACTGATGCATTTACCGTCCATATCTGGCGGCCCTACGTCATAATTTAACAAAAAAAGTATATTAAATATAATTTTTATCGACTGCGACAACCCTTTGGTTGATTTTACTGACGGACACTGGGCTTATCCAATGAAATCTCACGTTTGTAATTGGCCCGCCCTTCCCCTCTAAGGTTATAAATAGAGTCATTTCAGCTAAAGTTGCTGCTAAACACTAAATTATTTCATAGAATTTAATTATAGTAAGTGTGTTTGTGAATGAAGGCATGGTATACAAAGTTGTGCACAAGTATGTATGTTTTAAGTGTGAATGTGTGAGTGTATGTTTAGATAGAATTAAGGTAGAATATATGTATATATAGATGAGGATAAATATTTAAACCATCACGGACCACACTCCATACCAGTAAGTGGTGGTAATGCTACTAAAAGTTTGTTGCCAACCGCCATAAAACCGACAAGAAGAAGAAGAAGAAGAAGAAGAAGAAGAATGTTGCTGCTAACCTGAGTCCGAGAAAACTTAGGGGATACGAGACGGGTCAGAAAAAATACGACAAACGCTAACAAGCACATAAGCCCATTCATGAAAATGTGTTAAACTAACCGATATGTTTACCACACAAACTTTGACCGCTGGAACAGATTCAGTAGCGAAGATGGAGGGAGAATTAGCTCTTCAGGGGCTTTATTATCGTTGGAGTAGGATGATTTGGAGAAAGACCAGAGACAGATTGAGGAAGAGTTAAGATTTGCTCCCAGTAAGGAGTGAAAATGTTCATAAAGAAAAAATTTAATGCAGACCGGAGGGCAGGTGTGTGTGTGTGAGAGAGAGAGA
>NW_006800044.1:742130-746035 GCF_000485575.1 Poecilia formosa
CGTCTCTCTTTGTCATTTCAACACACCCGTTGCCGTGACAACCGCGATTACTTTAAAAACATAACATTCACTCCGTTACGATATTAGGTTTGCAGGCTTGATATTTATTTTGCGATTATTAATAAGCCTCTCACAGCGGTGGTTGATTAATTAATTTTAAACTTCTGCTCTGCTAGTTATTTTGGTAATGGAACCGGAATGCACAGAATTGCACAACACCTTGTTGAAATAATAATTACTGAGATTGTTCATTGGGTCATTAATTTGAACACGTTTTGTTGATTTATTTTTGTTGTGGTTCTTTAATAAAGTTACGAACTTTTTAAGCGAGCTGGAGAGGACGTGCTGGTCTCAGCGTCCTCGCGACATTCCGTTTGTCACCTGATGCCGAGATCGACTCGAAACCTTCCGCGATTGTCATGTTGCACCGCTGCTCTTTTGCTCTTGCAAAGCACAAACAGTTCAGAAACTATGAAATGAGAAAAAAAGTAATTCACTAACTGATTAAGTCTTGTTTTAGATTGTTCTTGAAAAACTAATCAGTCACGGCTGATTAGTGGGTGAACTCACTGATGCACATTGAACCCGTTGATTTTTTACAGCAGACAGCCGCTCCCCTCTCTTGCAGGTACTGCATACCCCCGCTAAACCTTTTAGGGGTACGCAGTACCCTGCAATACCCCCTTACTTTCACCCCTGGGTCCAGGTAGTAAGAAAAACTCCGGAATAAAACAGGAATAATGACGGCCCATGGAATTATTAATGAACACGTTCTGAGATATTTTAGTAATGATAATTGTGAATTTCAATAGAAAACTTAATAAGTAAGATGACAGAAAACAGCTATTGATGCCATTTAAAATATGTAAATGACTAGAGATGTCTTCAATAAATACTATCAGGGGCAGTTGTAACCAAAATGTGGAAATGTTCAACATATGATTGCCAGAATGTTAGGGTTGTGTAGTTAAAGTTTGCTGCAGTAATTACTTCAAATGAACTTCTTGCACTACAACCCTGCTAAGGTGTCCATGCTTTATGTTAAATTATTATGTATAAGTACATGTGTATGGTAAACTTATTGTCAGTAAATCGGTTTTCATAGTGTTGAGAATAAATCATATATTTTATATAATTTGCTTGTACTGGTGGGGTCTGTAATGGAAAGAAAAAAACAGTGGCTGGTGAAATGTTTGAGTGGCAGGTAAAAATTTTCTCTACCTGATACTATGGATGGTGGAGAAAATGTTTAATTTCCACCCCTGCCCCCACCACTGGACGGCTGCCAGACATTCCAGAAGTCCAAAACAACAAAAATCACCCACACATGGTGGGCAGAGGGGCACAGGATGGAGTGCCAGAGTCCAAGAAAACAAATAAAAATAAACTCAGTTTGAATATTCAAGCAGTCAGGGCGGAGCCTTCTGCAACACGTTTGGTGAGCGGCAATGAAGGAGGCGGACTCATTGTGGCGCATCTGGAAGTCGGCAGCGGCGCTGGAGGCGGACCCTTTGGAGAACTTCCGGTGGTAGCCCAGAGGTCAACGTGACCCCACAGAGTGATCGGAGGGTGGTCAGAAGCCCGCAAGGACCCATGAAGAGTGTCTGGAGGCCAGCTGGAGCCATGAGGAATCTCGGGAAGACGGCCTGGAGGTCAGAGGACCTGGACGTTGGCTCGGTAGGCTGGTTGGAGCCATGAAGAGGACCTGGAGGTCAACCGGGAGGCCGGATGGAGCGCCGGCAGATGGCTCTGGACAGCTGGACGACAGTACAGGTATGTTAACTACTGGCTTTTGGGTGCTAGCTGCTGGCTGGGGGATGTTTGCTTTGGGCTTAGCCAGTGTTGTGTTCAAGACCACCTAACCCGAGACCAAAACAAGACCAAGACCGAGGGGAGTCGAGACCGAGTCAAGACCAAGACCAGTGGCCCGTGCTACATGACACAATAAAATGTAAAATATGATCGAAATTGCTTCTCAAAATAATCTGAAAGATCCATATTACCATAAAACACCTAGATATTAAATACTTAATACATTTTACCAATATTAAATATTCCATTTNCACATGTGAGCAATGAGACAAGGAATTCAGACACTGGTAGCACTGGAAACACAACTGGAACGGGATAAATGACTAACGAGAAAACCATAACCCCTCCAGACACAGGTGAGTATAAATACACAGAGGGTAATCAGGGGAAATGGGGGACAGTTGTAAACAATCAAGACAACAACAACATAGGGACTAATTAACACACAGAAAACCAAATCTTCACAGGACTGATGAAAAATATTAAAAGTCCAAAGATTTGATCTCATGTCAAGCATTGCTATATTTAATTGCTCCAGACCTGATGCTGTGTACACTGTGCTGACTTTCAGGAAGTGATTCATAAGGATACAATGAACTGATTTTACACAATAACCATTTTATTCAAAAGACCACATTGTTGCAAATTATTAGTACATCTACTACATTTTTTTTTCTCCATCACAAAAAATCACGGAAAAAGTACACAAAAAGCTACATAATAATCAGCTTAAGACGTGGGGAAAGTTTGATTGTTACAATTTCTGGCTTCAAGGTCTAAGCTTTTGCTTTATAAGCGCAAGACTCACTCTCACAACACAACAGGACAGAGACATAATCTTTGGCCTCAAAAAGTTTAAATCTTGCAAGATTTAATTTCAGTCATATGTTAAAGAAACTTCAAGGTGAGTGGATCATTACTTTGAAGATTAAGAATAATTCACTAAAGATTTTTATATCTTTATCTTAATCTTTATGTTGGTTTTTTTTAGACTTCTAGTCAGCTGATGATGGATTTGAAATTGTGGCTCTCAATTCTGATGGTTTGTGGTAAGCTTAGCATGAAAATGACAATTCATGAAATATCGTCATTTCATCACTGTCTACTTGCTGAAAAAGTATTTTGTGCTTTATTGCAGAGATGGCTGAATCTATGGGCCCGGGCCAGAACTGGCTCATATCTGTACCACCAGTAATCTCTGTTCTTGAAAGTTCATGTGTGGTCATTCCCTGTATGTATGATTACCCCAAGAAAGGTCACCTGTGGAAAAAGAGGCCGGGATACTGGAGAAGAGGTGACGATATTGTCGCATCAAATAACCCCAAGTTCAAAGTAACGCAGGAGTTCAAAGGGCGATCCAAAATTACAGGAATCATTGAAAGAAGCATCTGCACCTGGCAGCTGAATGACGTCAGAGTAACCGACGCTGGTCCGTTTTACTTGACTATTGAAATTCCAGGATTTACAAGCTACACTTTCTCAAAAGATACGGTGGCCCTCAATGTCTTCCGTGAGTATATTAGAGACCTTTTCAGTAATCCCAAACCATTTACTTTAAGATAGTAAAACATGTTTAAATAACTATTTAACAAGTAATTTTGTGAAAATTGTTTATTGTACAGAAGTTCCTGAGCCTCCAGTGATGACTATAGAAGTCAGTAATAAAGTGACTGCCACCTGCAAAGTTACTCACGTCTGTCCAACATCTCCTCCAAAAATCTCTTGGAGTCACCCCGGAACTACCACAACGACAACAAAATTGACCAAAACGTGGTTAACAACATCGACCCTCACCTTCACCCCTGAAGAAGCCGACTTCAACAAGCCTTTAAACTGCACGGTGAATTTCAGTGACAAGAAGACTGCAGAGGGCTCTGTGCTTCTGGTCAAGAAGAGTACCTAGTTAAACTAAATATGGAATACTAACTATGGAATACTAAATTAAAGCAATATTTTCAGAGCTATCTGCCATAATGACAAAGTGATTTGGCAGAAAAGGCTTTAAGATTCTTTACCTTTGATGATTTTCTTATAGAATTTATGGATTTATCTTGTTTAGCTGTTTTTCTTTCTTTTACCCTTTATCAACTGTA
>NW_006800044.1:747658-748443 GCF_000485575.1 Poecilia formosa
TTTTTTAAATACTTAATTTTGAATGAATTGTTTAAAGATGTGAACTCAAGGGCTTCAATTCCACCTTTTTCAACTTTATTCATTAGAATATTTTTTCTTGACGAGATGGCATTTCTTTTTCCATATAAAGTTAAAGTTTATTTTATTAATATTGGTACTGATTTGCAGTGTTGTGGTCAAGACCATCTAACCCGAGACTAAAACAAGACCAAGACCAGAGTGTATCGAGACCGAGACAAGACCAAGACTTTTAGGGTCCGAGATCAAGTCAAGACCAAGACCGAGGGAAGTCGAGACCGAGTCAAGACCAAGACCAGCGCCCCACGCTACATGATATGATAAAATGTGAAATATGATCAAAATTACTTCTCAAATTGATCTGAAAGATCCATATTCACATAAAAATACTTAGATATTAAATACTTAATAAAATTAATCAATATTAAAAGCAATATTTGTTCTGCTTTGCTTTCATTTCTGTGCTACGATCCGCAGTGGTCTCGTGGCATCCCTAAAAAGATAACGCCCTGGGTGTTTGTCCATGTTGCTCATGTCAGAAACCACCACTGTCTGCACCATTAAACATAGCAATTGAGGCACTGCCCTGACGCTCAACTATGAACACTGACCAAGGAGCAACAAGCAAGAAGTAATCGATCACAAGACGCTCACTGTGACTTGTCTCACCCTCTCTCCTGCCACATGAAGCCACGTAGTCTGACACCATGGCAGACTGCCCTTACAGCTGCCACTTTGAACGAAAACAATCAAAGAGCAATGTGCAT
>NW_006800044.1:761684-770497 GCF_000485575.1 Poecilia formosa
GTTTACACCCTTGTCCCTTAGTGGGGTTGGGAGGGGTGCTGGTGCCTATCTCCAGCTGACATTCTGGGCAAGAGACAAGGTACACCCTGGACAGGTTGCCAGTCAACAAAGAGACACACAACCATGCACAGACACTCACAATTTGGAGAGGCCAGTTAACCTGACAGTCATGTTTTGGACTGTGGGAGGAAACCAGAGTACCTGGAGAGAACCCACACATGCACAGGAAGAACATGCAAACTCCATGCAGAGAGACCTGTGCCAGTAATTGAACCCAGAATCTTCTTGCTGCAAGGCAACAGCTCTACCAACTACACCACTGTGCAGCCCTGTGAATAAGTAACTAATCATGGAAAATTAGATTTAACATACAAGTGTTAAAAAAATCACCTGATACAAACATACATGAACACTTCAAATCTGGAGTAGATTATTCTATGCCAATTGCATAATATTTCAAACCTAGTTTGTGATTGGAGAAATCTTTGTCTGAATTGTGAAACTTTTGTAATGAGAGATTTAAAAAACCTTTTTTCATCTGGAATACTGGAATCCAATAGAAATGAACTATCACATTTGCAATATTTGTTATTATTTTAACCTGTTTTCTTTCAGGTTTTGTCCTAGAGCACCTGCCTTTTTCTTTGGGTGTTGTGGTTTACAGGGATGCATCAGCTGGGATAATAATTCCAACAACTTTTCAGATTGCAATTTAGTCATCATGCAACATGAGATGAATAATGTATTACATATCAGAAAAGTCTAACTATGTTAGCTTTAAAAGTAGAATAAATTAAAGATGCTACCCATGTCCTTAATTGGTCACATAAATATTATAAATATGACATATTTCCAAAATACTACTGGCAGAATAAATTACTAGTGGAATTGTTGATTGTTGAACTGTAAAACTATAATGAAATTGTCAAACCTAAATTTAGAGCTTTTATGTCTAAAACACTAGGCTATTTAATTGTATTTAAAAGTATTTATGCATGTGGTTGTACATATGTGTGTACGGGTGTGAATTTGCACACTCATGCACACCATTATAGTGTGTTTTAATAAATTCCCTCTGAATATCATTGGTGACCACACTTTAGTCCGGTAGATGGCGGTAAATGCACTTTAAGTTGATTGCCATCCGCCAAAAAGACACAAAAGAAGAACACAATGGTTGCGGTAATCTGGCGGTAATGTGCTCGGGCAGACAGGAAAGACAACGTTACCCGGCTAAATTTGGATGGCCTACATCTCGTGAAGAATTACTATAATTATGGACACTCCTTTGCTACGTTTCCTGCGAAACCGTGGCGTACCAGAAGAGTGCCTCTCGCGCATGGAAGAGGAGCATGTAAGTATATTATAAGTGCATGCTATTAACTGTTACTTTTTCAATCATTAGCATGATAAGGCTGGTTCTTCCGTTTTGGCTAGCATACGTTTAAGTTAATATTTTACTTATAGGATGAAGACACAAACTAAGCCAATGTCAATTTCTTTCTTAACATAATAATTGTTTCATATTCACTTTAATTATTACACGAAGCTGACCTTAGCTTCCGATTGTTTCTTCCTGTTCGGAAGCTTACTAATGTGCGACTCCTCCTACTAGAGGTCCTTCTCAAAACATTAGAATTGTGATATTTAATTATTTTCCATAATGTAATGATAAATATTTCACTGTCATATATTTTAGATTCATTGCGCACCAACTGAAATATTATATATGACGGTATATTGTGAATATTACTACCTTCCACATCTTCAATCTACTCTAGTTAAAAAACTACAACACCTAGACACTTCAAACTTGGACTGAATTTTCTCAACTAATAATAGAATATTTATATCCATGTTTGCTCTTTTTGAAACTCTTTTCGAATTTGTGAAACTTAAACTGCAATTTTAAGGATGGTGATGGTGAAGAAAAAGATCTTCTGCAGTGGCGTGTTAAAAGCAATGTGAAGTTTCACAAATCAGAAAAAGTTTCACAAATCCCAAACATGGTTTTAAATATTCCGCTATGACAGTATAATAATCCAGTCCAAGTTTGAAGGTTCTAGTTGCAAAATTAGGTGGGAATGCCCTTTAGTCATTTTCCAAATGGGAAGTTTGAGTCGGAAACCCACTTCAGCTTTGTGATTTACCTTGTGCTGAAAGGCCTCAAACACACAGTGGCTGATGGGGGGTTTCAAATTATTTTTTTGAATAAAAGTGTTATTTTAAAATATGACTGATGCAAAATAAAAAATAATAATAATCTTGTAACATCATGCTGTTTGAGACAAAATGAAAGACAAATTGTGTGTGTTGCCACAGGATATTGCACTAGGTGTCAAGTTTCTCTGTGAGTTCTAATGTGAATTTCTCTCTACACAGATTGATGCTACAGTAATTGACTGTATGGATGATGGAACTCTATCTGAATACATTCCAACTTATGGTGACCGTATAGCAGCAAGACGCTTTTGCTTAGACCAAAAAAGCAAAAATCCCAAAGATTCAAAAAAAAATTCCCTCCTTGAAAAACTAAAGAGGAAAATGGGCCTCGAAAGTAGTGATGAAAATTTAGATCAAGCTGACACAAGTACAACAACACGGACAAGGACAAATGCACAATCCAATAAATGTGCTCTAAAAAAGACAAGACGAATTGACCTGGGGTGGATTCATGATGGAAAACAAGTCAGGACACGCAAGGGAGGTGGAACAAGGACAATTGATGTACCCAAAGACACAAAGAAATCAGATCTTATTAATTATTCCAAAGAACTATTTTTCCCCAATGGAAAATGTAGATTTGGAAGTTTGGAGACATTAAATTATGACATACTGGACTTCCAAGAAGAAGCTGTACTCGACGAAAGTATCACAGTGGGAGAGCTGTACTCACTGGTTAGATTAGGAAGGTTGAGATTTTACTTCTCCACAACAAGTAAGATCAACTTGCAGGGAGAGGAATCTGAAGGAAATGATGTACAAACAATAGACTTGGATGAAAATGATCAAGAAAGTGAACCTCTTTTTAATCTGTCATCAGACTTGGATGAATCCGAAGTCACTTTCGGCCCAGTCTCAAATGCAGAGCCTATTCCAGGTGAACTTGATGACACCATCATCTATCAGTTTGAAGGAGACGAGCAAGACTTCATATCTCTGGAAATTCCTAACACTAACACAAGCGGAAATCGCTTAAGTCCCGCATCAAATGATGAAGGAAGCACCAGCGCAGCTTCAAATGAAATAGTGTGTATCACTATAAAACTACACCGGAGCAATCTTCTTGAAGAGATGATAACACAGTTCAAGGATAAAATACTCCTTAGACAAACACTAAAATTTTGTTTTATAGATGAAAAGGGAGCTGATGCAGATGGTGTCTCAAGAGATGTGTATACCACGTTTTGGACTGAGTTTATGGAACACATCGGAGAAGGGGAGGAGGTAAGGGTTCCATCATTGCCTAACCGATGGCAAAAACAAGAATGGAAATCCATTGGCCGGATACTGCTTAAGGGATTTAAAGATCATGGATACTTTCCTTGTCGCCTTGCCCCGGCTTTTACAGTTGCTCTCATTTTTGGTGAGAGTGAAGTGTCTGAGGAAATGTTGTTTGAAAGCCTTCTCCTGTACATCACTCAGTCAGACAGAGACCTTGTGAGCAATGTCTTAAAATCAGGCTGTCCAGATGAGGACAGAGACGAACTTGTTGATCTTCTGGATCGCTTAAATGTAACAGCACTTCCAACACAAGATAATTTAAAAGGACTCCTTCTAAGCGCAGCACACAAGCACCTTATCCAAAAACCAAGATATGCTGCAGAACAAATGTCGTCAACTGCTAGCCACATTTTAAAGGAGTCATTTTGTAGTCCACAAGCTCTCCTGCAGATGTACCAAGAAAAAAAGCCAACAACAAAAAGGTTTTTGAAGTTGTTAGAGGCCTCTCCTACTACTCAAGCAGAGAGTCAGAGCTTTCGTTTTCTACAGCAGTACATAAGAGGACTGGATGATCCAGGACTTAGAAGAATGCTAAGGTTTGTTACAGGTTCTGACATGATCTGTGTAAACAAAGTTGAGGTGATCTTCACGCCATTAGAAGGTCTGGCAAGGCGACCAATTGCACATACTTGTGGACCAGCTCTAGAGCTTCCATGGACCTATGGTTCATACCCAGAGCTTTGTTGTGAAATGGACAGCATACTGCTTAATCAAAACTCCTTTGAGTTCAGCATAGTTTAGATCAAATTATGCCATTTAGTACCAAAATAAAAAAAGAAGAACATGCAGAGATAAGGGGATTAAAACATAAACCCTGCAATGCATCATTATGCCAAATTAAAGAAAAATATGTGAAGTTTTCAAATTAAATGAAAAGTGCACAATATGCTAAAAAAAATCTCTCAGTAATGTTGAAGACCTAAATAATTTTTTGATTTCAGAACAGAGGTTTGTGTAGAGTTTGTAACACAAATATACACAGTTATGTAACCATATGTTTTCATTTTAATTTTATTTTTTTACATAACATGCAAAACCTGTTGTTTTCACAGTGCGAAGGATTAGAGTGTTTGAAGCACTGAGCACCTTTTTGGTTTCAAACTGAAGGTTTGTGTAGAGTTCATAAAAGACATATACCAAATTATATAAGCAGTTTTTTTTTCTGTTAAATGTTTTTTTTTTTCTCCATTTAATGTAAAACATTTCTATTGTGCATCCGAGTAGTTGATTGACAGAAAATAAACATGTTTGCCGCCAGTTTCATCAATTTGATTTCTATATAATTTTCTGTTGGATATTCAGCTTTGTAATGGAAAAATGAACTCTTGAAGTTGAAGTAATGGACAATATATATAATTATTTAATACCCAAACTACTAAAACAATGGTTAGTTAATGAATAAAATTGACAGCCATGAAATGCAACATATTGGCATCATTATGTAAACCTAAAATTAAGTAGACATCAAAAAAAGAAAGGCATGCAATTAAAAGACCAGCATCATCAATTGGTTAATGTCCTATTCTATTTCTCGGATATTTCAGCTCAATATATATTATTGGTTAAGGGTTCTTTTTAAAATTGGTTTTCCAGATTTATTTATTGATTTTTTTCCCCACAAAAAAATTTTGAAAAAATGTTAACTGTTACACATCAGCGACAAGAAAAAAAACTTATGCTAACATGATAAGCTGCATTGCACCATTTATAAGGTCATACGTATGTATGTTCTGAGGAATTTGTATAACTCAATGGCTTCATCTGCTGTCGATGGTGCGAGTAAAAAGTTCTCCGACATTATATGGCAACACAAGCTGAAAACTGTTTCATCACAAGGATAAGCTCCTCTTTGCCGGCATTCTTCTTTACAAGCATCTACTGCCTCCTGGGAGACCTCCACCAGATACTGTTGTCCACCAAAAAGATGTGGGATGGTGTACATCAGAACTGGACGTCCACTTGGAGCGACTGTATTTCTGCTGTGCCGGATGATGTGTGTATTCCACAGGTGGCAAACCATTTGGAGCTCCTCCTGCAAATTAATATTCAGTTAAGATTTGTGTAAATACTTCCTTTTCTGAATCATTTGGTAGGGCACACATTATTTCTGCAATAAAAGGGAAACTTTCAAAACTGATACAATGCGGATGGAGTGAAAATGTGAACCTAACATTTCAAATATATTTATAATATAACATCAATTACATACTATTGCAAGACGGTATGTAAGTGATATATCAGAATGTGCTAGCTAAAGTAGGTTCATGCAAGCTTACTCTCAAGAATAAAAAGCAGATGTTTGGTTAATTAATCCATGCATGGCTTATTCTTTGTGTTCTGTGATAAAACAGTCACACTTAAAAAAAATTAGAATAATTAAAAATCTAGTGTTTTAATTTTCCTCCAGCTATTTTAAATTAAATATATAGTTTTTTGTTTTTATGTCTTGCAACACGATACATAACAACTTTGTGCAAAACTTATAGAGGGCACATAGCCATCAAAGCTCATGGAACAAGGTATATGCCTAAACCATCAGGAATACAAAATGCAGCAGTCCAACAAAGGAGACATTTTGTGGATATGCTGCACAAAAAAAAAAAAAACCTATGATGTGCAGCAGATTCAGCAAAACTGTGTGCCATAGTGGTGTCAGATGAAGAGACTGGATCAGTGCTGGCTATAGCACTGTAAAAGCAGCAATTTATTTATTAGCATAATTTTAAAATTAGTTACTGTAAACATCCATCCATCCATCCATCCATCCATTTTCTTTCACCCTTGTCCGTCTGTGGGGTCGGGAGGGTTGCTGGTGCCTATCTCTTAAATTATTTATTTCAGGGGAATTTTGGCCAACTTTGACATCTAATTTGTGTATTATGTTACTTCATTGCATACTTGTAGATTTATTGCATATATTTTGATGATTTCAAAATCATCAAAATGTGATCTAAATTCTGTTTCTTTGATAAAGTAAAAGAGAATTGCGGAATCATACAAATATAATTTGATTAGATTTCTACGGCAAACCGATTTCCAACATATGGGTCAGTAGATGTGTTGTTTCAAGACGTTCAATGCTGGTATAGCAATGTTTTTTTTTTTTTTTTAAAGAACATTATTTAGCTAATTAAATTAAAACCAACCTTATTTGAAAGCTTGCAATGTGAATTTATTTGAGACTTGGCAGTTAAAGTGACTCCATGTGGTATTAAACCTCCTGGTTCTCCATGCATCTTCAGGGATCCCGGTTGCTGAATTGTTTTCGACTCATTCCAGTTTCATAATCATTTTGTGTGACGTTATTAATTTGGTTAAATCTGTCTGCTTTCCTGTTTTCCTTTGGTTCAGTACTACTTGGTTCTTTTACTTATTTTTATTAGCTATGGTTATTCTTTGTCGGTTTAATTATGTTTCTTTAGGTATTCTGGAATAGCCTACAGGTAGTCTATTCTGTAAGACAATTGAAGTGTGTGTTCTTCACGTTCTTATAATTAACACACTTATTTATGACATCTTCACGTTGTTATAATTAAGGTAGACAAGTAGCCGTTGCGTTTTCAGCACAACAGCGACTATTTAAGACAGTCAAAGGGAAGCGTTTATTTGGCAATATTGACTCTTTTGAATTACTTTCATATATATTTGCTGTTTGGATTTGTTTTTCTCCGATATTTTTGAAGTTATCCACTTTTTCGGTTATATTTATATTGAGATTATTTGTTTTCTTTCTGAATTTGTGTGTTTTACTATTGAGGGTTGCGCGGTAGAGGATACAGGACAACGACCCTAAGACTGTTAGCTTCTTTTCAACAAATTATTTATTTACTCTGCTGCGTGAGATTGCCCCTCTATTTTTAGAGACTATTTTTCTGATCAATCATTAACTTTTACCGGATCGTTCTGAAAATCATGCTCACAATTGCTATTATCTTGGTTTTATTATGCGGTTGAACACAGCAGTGAAGTTAGTCAAATTTGAAACTAAATTCACTGTGGTTAGGTTTACTGTTATTCGGTTTCAGTTTTAATTAGATCAGCACGGGAGCCACATTTTAATAATAAACATAGTCCATTTTATTTTATTTTTGTAACTGTCTATTTCATATTTAAATTTTACAACAAATCATTATTTTTCGGTTGGGAGGTGGTGGGGGATTTGTGAGGGAGTTCTATTTTTATTTTGAAACGAAAATGGCATCAGCGATCTATTTTAAATCATTAATAAATACATTATTTTATTTTTTGCCTCGCCCTCCTCATACTCTTGCAAAGACAAACGAGCATTCACATAAAGAAAATAAGCATGACAGCATTGATGTTTTGACGTACCTCAACTATCTTCAGAAAAGTAAACAGAACAAGCTGCTTGTCCAAAAAGTCACCAGAGAAATAATCATTCTCTTTCAGATCATGAAAGCGATTCATCCAGAATTGAGCATGATGAGTCCTCAAAAAGCCCCACCAGCTTTCAATCCGTTGATTATGATTGCTGGATCCAGAGATGAAGCAGTTACTTGCGGAGGGATCAGCAGTCCATCGCAAGAATTTCTGCATTTCTGCCATCGTGACGTTTTCAGTTCCAAAATCGGCACGGATTCTGGCAGGTGTCCCCATCCTCCTTTCAACTTCTGCTATGAAATATCCAGCGATGACTTTAGGATCACTGCTTGTAGAGAAAGCATGAAGCCATATCATTTGTCTTGAAAAGCCATCGATTGCTCCGTTAATACATATACCAAACGGCTTCAGCTTATCATAAGAGTCTACGTGCCACATGAAATTAGGCCCAGGATTTAAATACACTCGTCGCATCAGCCGTCTCCTTCGCCTTTGTTCCACACCACTGGGATCAAGGAATTTTAACAGATGTCTTACTGTAGTCTGACTCACAACATATCCTTGCTGAATACATTTAAGGTGGTGAAACTTATATCCATGGAGGCTCCCGTAACTCTCCACCTGGTCAATGAGGAAGGCAGCAACATCCAAAGGATCGGAATGATTTTTTCTTCTGTGGAGTCCCATTTTTTCGAGGGTCCTTCTCAAAGTGCTCATACTAATTATAACGTCATCCACTGTGCGCAGAAGCATAAGGATTTCTCCATGTCTTAGACCGAGCATAAAGTAAAACTTGACCAACTCCTGTAAATTAGCCATTGTGCTGGCCTTTGTTGCATTCATTCACGACCACTTTCAGAATGGATGAAATTATCATGTTTTAACGACTTACGTATCTCGTTATAACGAGTTACGTATCTCGTTATAACGAGTTACGTATCTCGTTATAACGAGTTACGTATCTCGTT
>NW_006800044.1:770690-774699 GCF_000485575.1 Poecilia formosa
AACGAGATACGTAACTCGTTATAACGAGATACGTAACTCGTTATAACGAGATACGTAACTCGTTATAACGAGATATCGATCGAAAAAAAATTTTTCCTGCATGATAGCAATGCGCTTCCGTATGCACTGTTGGGTTTGTCATCAAAAGAAAAAAACAGTGGCTGGTGAAATGTTTGAGTGGCTGGTAGAAAGGTTTCTCTACCAGCCACTGTGGTATATAGTCATATTTTTTCTGCATCTAATTATTTATATTCATTTGTGAAATATTTGTACTCTTTCATATTTATTTGGAACTGTACATTTTTGTATTTTTCTAATTTTTGCAGCTCTGCTCCAGTAAATTCTGTTTGGTTTTGTTTAATTCACCTGAGCAGAAATGAACCTTTTCAGCCATTTTCTCCTCAGTCCTCATCTNATCACACAAAAATCATCAATGGAAATCAAATGTATTATGTTTGTTTTAGTTCTCTCCCTGGTTTAACACACCTGGATCAAATGATGGCTCTTTAGAGGCCTAAGAGGAACACTGACATGCTGGAAAGGTTGTTACAACCACCAGGGAGAGAACTAAAACATGGAAGGTGGCGGTAATGCACCTATAAGTTGTTTGCCAACCACAATAAAACAAAAAGGAGAAGAAGAAGAAGAAAATTGGATCCCTGAATGCATGTTCTGCCTCCCATGTGGTCCCTTTAGGTCCAGACAGGGGGCGTGCTGCAACCTCCACCCTACCTGTTGCTCCTTCCCTGAAGAGATGTCACAAATATGTCACAATTGTGGGAGGAACTATCTGATGTTGATTTCTAAAGCAACACCAGACTGAGTTACTGTTGGAGTTAATTTAGAAATCAACACTGGACTGGATTGCTTTTTGTTCAACTCTTTGGAACTCACTAGGGAAACTAACACTCAAGTTATTGAATTAACACTGTATTTTTAACATACAACACTAACACTGGAAATCTAACACTTTTGAATTTGCTGTGTGTTCATGGCTGTTTGTCCTCTCTGTGTTGCCCTGCGACAGACTGGCGACCTGTCCAGGGTGACCCCGCCTCTTGCCTGAAACATTGACTGGAGATGGGCACCAGCACCCCTCCCAACCCTACTAGGGACAAGGGAACAAGAAAATGGATGGATGGATGGATGGATGGATGTATAAAACAAAAAAGAAAACTGGTTCTCATGTAACATCGCTTGTTTGCAGATTTCTTTACATTAGCAAACATGTTTAAAGGAAAAACAATAAAATTATATGTTTCTTATTGCATTTTAACATTTGCATGATGTCAGCAAAATTTTCTTACCACGTTTCTCCGCATAGGTAATGTTATGGAACTGATTAAAAATATAAAATTTCCAGAGATTCGATCTGATGTCAATCATTACTATATTTAATTGCTCCACACCTGATGCTGGGTACACTGTGCTGACTTTCAGGAAGTGATCCATTAGGATACAATGAACTTATTTTACACAATAACCTTCTAATTCATAGACCACATTGTTACAGATTTTATTTAGTACATGTGCTACTTTTTTTTCCTCCATCTAAAATTTGTTCACGGAAAAAGTACAACATAGCTACATAATAATCCGCTTATGATGTGGGGAAAGTTTGATTGTAAACTGTAACAATTTCTGGCTTCAAGGTCTAAACTTTTGCTTTATAAGCACAAGAATCACTAGACTCAACAGGACAGAGACAATCTTTGACTTCAAAACGTTCAAATATTAAGAGATTTGATTTCAGCCATATGCTAAAGAAACTTCAAGATGACTGGATCATTACTTTGAAGATTAAGAAGAATTCACTGAAGACTTTTATACCAATCTTTTTGTTGGTTTTTAGACTTCTAGTCAGCTGATGATGGATCTGAAATTGTGGCTCTCAATTCTGATGGTTTGTGGTAAGTTTAATCTTAAAATGACAATTCATGGATTATCATCATTCTATCACTGTCTACTTGCCAAGAAAGTATTCTTGTGTTTGTGCTTTGATTACAGGAATGGCTGAATCTAAAATCTTGGGCAAGGACTTTTTCATATTTGTGCCATCAAGAATCCCTGTTCTTGAAAGCTCATGTGTGGTCATTCCCTGTGATTACCTGTATCCCATGACAGATGCACACACGTTGGTACATGCTGACAGATTTCGGGGATTCTGGAAGAGAGGGAGGACGGTTGTCGCATCAAATATCCCCGAGGTGAGACTAGCGCGCGAGTTCCACCATCGAACCAGAATCCCGGAAAACATGATGGCTGGCAACTGCACCTTGGAGCTCAAAGGCATCAGAAAAACCGACACTGGTCCGTTTTACTTCAGAATTGAAATTCCAAAATATAAAAGCTACTCTTTCACAAAGAATAAGGTGACCCTCAATGTCCTCCGTGAGTATATTAGAGACCTTTTCACTAATTCTAAACCATTTACTTTAAGATAGTAAAACATGTTTAAATAACTATTTAACAAGTGATATTGTGAAAATTCTTGATTTTACAGAAGTTCCTAAGCCTCCCGTGATGACTATAGAAGTCCGTAATAAAGTGACTGCCACCTGCAAAGTTACTCACGTCTGTCCAACATCTCCTCCCCACATCTCCTGGAGCCGCGCAGGAACGTGGACAACGATGTCAAAACAGGAGACTGAATGGACGTGGTTAAACATATCAAAACCGGAGACTAAATGGATGTGGACAACAACATCGACCATGACCTTCACCCCTCAAGAAGCCGATTTTAACAAGCGTTTAGAATGTATGGTGACATTCCATGGCAGGAAGACCACAAAGGGCTCTGTGCTTCTCACCAAGTAGACGACCATGTTTAACTACATATGCAGTTTTAGATTACAGCAATATTTTTAGAGCTATCTGCTATAATGACAAAGGGATTTATTTAGAAGAAAAGCCTGAATTAGTAAAACTGCAAAAAAGTAAATAAATACATTCAGAGAGACAAGAAATTCTTATTGATGCATGCTTTGATTCATGTCACCTGAGTTTAACTTTACATAAATCTTTTGAACATGTGTTAGAGGCACAAAAGTTAGGAGTCTTTTTTTTCTAACCTTTAATGATTTTCTAATAGGATTTATGGAATAATCTTGTTTTGCTGGTTTCTTTCTTTTACTCTTCATCAACTGTAAGATCATACACTGACTATTAAATGTACATCATACTCTAAGTCTACAAGTTTTCCTTTTCTTTTGTATTAAATAATTCATCAAAGAGCTAAGATTATAACATTTGTGTGTTTTTTATCTCTTAACTTTTGTCTCAATAATCTGGAGTGTGTGAAGTGGGGGATTGTCATCACTGCAGCCTCCCATTTGGGGTGAAAATTAAACTTTTTATTTAGTACTTAAAATAGACCACAAAGAACCTTCATCAACAGAAGAAGTGCACAAATAGCGACAGAAGTAATAGTGTTATGCAATTTAAATCTACATTTAATGATTTACTGGGTAAATTTTGCTGCCAGCTAAATATTTTTACCAGTGGGAGAGTCCTTTACAAAGGAAATGTGGATAAAATTTATATATGGCAACATGAAATTTTCTCTACTAAACAGAATATGATAGTCTTTCCTCTTTCAAAGATTGAGATAATGACCTGATGCATTATATTTAAGTACCGTATTTTCCGCATTATAAGGCGCACATAAAAACCTTCAATTTCCTCAAAAGCCGACACTGCGCCTTATAATCCGGTGCGCCTTATATATAGACCAATATTAAGCCACAACAGGTCTAGCAACCAGCCGCCGACTTAATTTTTTGCCTGCAGAAGAAGAAGCGCACGGTGCATGCTGGGATAGTTGTTAGGACGCTGGTTTGTAATCTTTTAATAAAGTTTGACTGACCTATCTACCTACTGACCATCTAGAATCAGGTCATCTGCAGGTCATTTAGCACCAGGTTCTCCACGAACATGCCCTACGCGAACGGGGAAGGGTGACCATCGTCTGGCCACACCCCGGCCCAGTCGTGGAAAGCTCTCCTCGCCA
>NW_006800044.1:776903-781879 GCF_000485575.1 Poecilia formosa
ATAATCTGACTTATTTTCACATCTGCACTTACAAAGCTTGCAGGTCAACAACTATGAGATCACCATTTGATCCCTTTAAAGTTTGTCTCTTGTCAGAATAGTTTTACTTTTAAACACTTTAAACAAATATCAAAATTTTCAATTTTCTAAAGACAACACTTGCACAACATGTTGTAACCAAATAAATGCTACCACATAAATGATAATTAAAAATACACTTAGGTACATTTTTACAACAGCTTAATTCCCATTATTGATGCATGCATAAAACTTATTTGGAAAAATTATAGCTGCAAGCAAATGTGCCTTATGAGGCACTCTAATGTTTGAGAGTTAAATGTAACCCAAATATTTTTAGAATTCATTTCCTTCATTTAAGGGAATGAATTAAATATATTTAGAATTAATTTCCTTTTTAACCTGGTTAACACTGTTAGTGTAGATTGCATTTGCAAGCAGAGTCTGCACAGAACATCTGCGGCACACATCAAAATGCTTACACAGAACAAACTTACTTTAAATATAATTAAACCATTAATTACAGACTAGGTAGACAAACTGCAGCTTTTCCTCTATTTATTAGACATTGGCATATATTTGATCATCCCAGTCAGTCTGAAAAACAAATACAACGTAAAATTATTGCATTTACTCAAGAATTTATGAAAGTAGAGATGAATACATACCCCAGCATTTCCATTCACATCTTCATTCATATAAATATTAGAAGAATGTGGATCATCACAAGTCTTGTTCCTGGGAATACAAATCAAATGTTTTGAAAACAATTATAAATAAGATGAAAAGTTTGCTTAGTTGAGTGATGAGGATGTTTTGAGGCCTTCTCTTGGGGGTCCTGACTTCTTTGTGTCATTTAAGTGTCTCTAGGTTTCCCCCTGCTGGCCGAATAAAGGTATAACTTTAAAAGTATAATTTTCTAAGAGGAGTCTAATATGCATGGCTTTGTGCATAGAATCCTGTTAGAGCTATTGTCTCCTAAAGGTTAATTTCGATCAGAAAAAAGATAATAAACTACACAGGGATTCATAATGTGAAATAAATTTGTCATAAAATGTAAAGAATCATAAATAAAATCTAGAACTACCTTAGTAGGAAGCATTGTGCATATAAAAACCATGAACAAGAACATTCCCAGATGGATTTAGGCCTGTAGAGCCTAAATCTATTTAGGCTCTACAGGCTTTTCCTGAAGGATAATCTAGGACAAGTCCTATTTCAAAAATAACAGCCAAATTAAAACCCTTCGACATTTCCTCTGAATCATCAACANGGACTTTTTCATATTTGTGCCATCAAGAATCCCTGTTCTTGAAAGCTCATGTGTGGTCATTCCCTGTGATTACCTGTATCCCATGACAGATGCACACACGTTGGTACATGCTGACAGATTTCGGGGATTCTGGAAGAGAGGGAGGACGGTTGTCGCATCAAATATCCCCGAGGTAAGACTAGCGCGTGAGTTCCACCATCGAACCAGAATCCCGGAAAACATGATGGCTGGCAACTGCACCTTGGAGCTCAATGGCATCAGAAAATCCGACACTGGTCCGTTTTACTTCAGAGTTGAAATTCCACAATATAAAAGCTACTCTTTCACAAAGAATAAGGTGACCCTCAATGTCCTCCGTGAGTATATTAGAGACCTTTTCACTAATTCTAAACCATTTACTTTAAGATAGTAAAACATGTTTAAATAACTATTTAACAAGTGATATTGTGAAAATTCTTGATTTTACAGAAGTTCCTGAGCCTCCCGTGATGACTATAGAAGTCCGTAATAAAGTGACTGCCACCTGCAAAGTTACCCATGTCTGTCCAACATCTCCTCCCCACATCTCCTGGAGCCGCACAGGAACGTGGACAACGATGTCAAAACAGGGGACTGAATGGACGTGGTTAAACATATCAAAACCGGAGACTAAATGGATGTGGACAACAACATCCACCATCACCTTCACCCCTCGAGAAGCCGATTTTTACAAGCCTTTAGAATGTATGGTTACATTCCACGGCAGGAAGACTACAAAGGGCTCTGTGCTTGTCACCAAGTAGACGACCATGTTTAACTAAATATGCAGTTTTAGATTACAGCAATATTTTTAGAGCCATCTGCTATAATGACAAAGGGATTTATTTAGAAGAAAAGCCTGAATTAGTAAAACTGCAAAGAAAAAAATACATTCAGAGAGACAAGAAATTCTTATTGATGCATGCTTTGATTCATATCACCTTATGAGTTTAACTTTACATAAATCTTTTGAACATGTGTTATAGGCACAAAAGTTAGGAGTCTTTTTTTATCTTTAATGATTTTCTAATAGGATTTATGGAATAATCTTGTTTTGCTGGTTTCTTTCTTTTACTCTTCATCAACTGTAAGATCATACACTGACTATTAAATGTACGTCATACTCCAAATTCTACAAGTTTTCCTTTTCTTTTGTATTAAATCTTTCATCAAAGTGCTAAGATTATAAAATTTGTATGTTTTGTATCTCTTAACTTTTGTCTCAGTTATTTGGAGTGTGTGAAGTGGGGGACTGTCATGGCTGCAGCCTCCCATTGGTGGTGAAAATTAAACTTTTTATTTAGTACTTAAAATAGACCACAAAGAACCTTCATCAACAGAAGAAGTGCACAAATAGCGACAGAAGTAATAGTGTTATGCAATTTAAATCTACATTTAATGATTTGCTGGGTAAAATCTTGCTGCCAAGCTAAATATTTTTACCAGTGGGAGAGTCCTTTAAAAAAGAAATGTAGATAAAATTTATATATGGCAACATGAAATTTTCTCTACTAAACAGAATACGATAGTCTTTCCTCTTTCAAAGATTGAGATAATGACTTGATGCACTATATTTAAGCAGTTTGTCAACTGCACTGACGAAAAGAAAACAGGGGAAGTAAAATTAAAATTACATATCCATTATTTTTGGCATTTTCCATGCTTTGGAATCACATAGCTGTCATAATGTTGGATTTTTGTGTGGGTTTTTCTGTGTTCTCCATTTAGTTTGGGTTTATTTCTAGGTTTCAAGTGTCTTATTTTGGGTACTGCCGGTTTTCCTTTGTCCACTAATTAGTAATTTAATCCACCTGTTTGCCAAGCGATTTAGAGTTGACGTGCCGCAGGTTTGGTGCGGCAGTCTGGTCTGAGTTTCGTCTAAGCTCTGTGTGAGTGCTAGTCTTAGTTGCATCTGTATTGATGCTGAGTTTAGTACGTCTATTGTAACTGGAGAGTCTGACTTGTAAAATCTTTGATGGTAATGAAGATTAAAAGTATAATGACGAGACAGAGAAAGTCTCTTGGTTCCTGTCAACGCAAAACACCACCATTCCTGACAATGGCATATCACATAGTTATGCATGGCCAACTTTTAAATGGTAATCTTCATCTTTGCATCCTTTGTTACTGTTGCACTGGAGTAACAAAGCATGCTCTGGTGCTCCAGCAGCAGAAACAGATGAAAAGAGATTTACAGAAATAAAAATTCAGCTTAAACCAAGTCATACTTCATGTTTCATTTTAAGCACAATCTACTATTATCATGCTGCAGTATAGACATAGTTACACTAATTAAGAAAACTACCAGGCAAAAATCTATATTGATACTTTACTTAAATCTTAATTGTTTATTGTTGTAGGATAACACTGGGGGGGAAATCAAGTTACAGCACTGGAGTTGTTTGGTTAACACTGGCATAGAGTGGCATCTATATTAAAAGTTCCTCCAGCAATAAGTTATATGCTGTGTGTAAGAGTATAACTGAATAAAGACGCCTGAACCTCTGCAAAATGATGAACACNGCGAGTTCCACAGTCGAACCAGAATGACAGGAGGCGTTGAAAGTGGCAACTGCACCTGGAAGCTGGATGGCGCCAGATTTAGAGACGCTGGTTCATTTTACTTGAAAATTGACATTCCACAACTTAATAGCTTCTCCTTCTCAAACAATAAGGTGACCCTCAATGTTCTCCGTGAGTATATTAGAGACCTTTTCAGTAATTCTATACCATTTACTTTAAGATAGTAAAACATGCTTAAATCACTATTTAACAAGTCATTTTATGAAAATTGTTGATTTGTACAGGACTTCCTAAGCGTCCCGTGATGACTATAGAAGTCAGTAATAAAGTGACTGCCACCTGCAAAGTTACTCACATCTGTCCAACATCTCCTCCACAAATCTCCTGGAGCCGCTCAGGAACCTCTACAGTGATGCCAAAACAGGAGAATGAAAGGATGTGGTCAATAACGTCAACCATCACCTTCACCCCTCAAGAAGCCGATTTTAGGAAGGGTTTAGAATGTACGGTGAGATTCCACAACAGTAAGACTGCAAAGGGCTCTGTGCTTCTCACCAGGAAGAGGAATCCAAGAATGGAGTACTAAATTAGAGCAAAATTTTGTTAGCTATCTGCCATAATGACAGTGATTTGGCAGAAAAGGCCTGAATTAGTAAAACTACAAAAAATAAAAAATAAAAAATTACATTCAGAGAGACAAGAAATTCTTATTGATGCATGCTTTGATTCATATCATCTTCTGAGTTTAACTTTACCTAAATCTTTTGTTAGAAGAACAAAAGTTAGGAGTCTTTTTTATCTTTAATGGTTTTCTAATAGGATCTATGGAATAATCTTGTTTTGCTGGTTTCTTTCTTTTACTCTTCATCAACTGTAAGATCATACACTGACTATTAAATGTACGTCATACTCTAAGTCTACAAGTTTTCCTTTTCTTTTGTATTAAATATTTCATCAAAGTTATAACATTTGTGTGTTTATCTCTTAACTTTTGTATCAATTATCTGGAGTGTGTGAAGTGGGGGACTGTCATGGCTGCAGCCTCCCATTTGGGGTGAAAATTAAACTTTTTATTTAGCACTTAAAATAGACCACAAAGAACCTTCATCAACAGAAGAACTGCACAAATAGCAACAGAAGTAAT
>NW_006800044.1:783010-785495 GCF_000485575.1 Poecilia formosa
AAAACAAAAAAGAAAACTGGTTCTCATGTAACATCGCTTGTTTGCAGATTTCTTTACATTAGCAAACAATACAAGGAAAAGCATTAGCTACATTAGCAAACATGTTTAAAGGAAAAGCAGTGAAATTATATATTTCTTATTGCATTTTAACATTTGCATGATGTCAGCAAAATTTTCTTACCACATTTTTCCGCATGGGTAATGTTATGGAACTGATTAAAAATATTAAAATTCCAAAGATTCGATCTGATGTCAAGCATTACTATGTAATTAGTACATGTGCTACATTTATTTCTTTTTTCCTCCATCTAAAATTTGTTCACGGAAAAAGTACAAAATAGCTACATGATAATCCGCTTATGACGTGGGGAAAGTTTGATTGCAAACTAGCAATTTCTGGCTTCAAGGTCTAAACTTTTGCTTTATAAGCACAAGACTCTCTCTCACCACACAATAGGACAGAGACATATTCTTTGGCTGCACAACGTTCAAATCTTAAATGATTTAATTTCAGTCATATGTTAATGAAACTAAAAGGTGAGTGGATTATTACTTTGAAGATTAAAAAGAATTCACTAAAGATTTTATATTTATCTTAATTTTTTGTTGGTTTTTATACTTCTAGTCAGCTGATGATGGATCTGAAATTGTGGCTCTCAATTCTGATGGTTTGTGGTAAGTTTAATCTTAAAATGACAATTCATGGAATATCATCATTCTATCATTGTCTACTTGCTAAGAAAGTATTCTTGTGTTTGTGCTTTTATTACAGGAATGGCTGAATCTCAAATCTTGGGCAAGGACTGGCTCATAAATGTGCCATCAAGTATCTCTATTCTTGAAGGTTCATGTGTGGTCATTCCCTGTGTATACTCGTGTCCCAAGAAAAGAAAAACATTTAACAGATTTCGGGCATTCTGGTACAGAGGGCACACGATCGTCGCATCAAATTTCCCCGAGTTGAGACTAACGCGCGAGTTCCACCATCGAACCAGAATGGCAGGAAGCATTGAAAGTGGCAACTGTACCTGGCAGCTGTATTTCGTCAGAAAAACCGACACTGGTCCGTTTTACTTCAGAATTGAAATTCCATTTCTTAATAGCTACTCCTACTTAAAAAATAAGGTGACCCTCGATATCTTCCGTGAGTATATTAGAGACCTTTTCAGTATTTCTAAACCATTTACTTTAACATAGTAAAACGTGTTTAAATAACTATTTAACAAGTGATTTTGTGAAAATTGTTGATTGTACAGAAGTTCCTAAGCGTCCCGTGATGACTATAGACGTCCGTAATAAAGTGACTGCCACCTGCAAAGTTACTCACGTCTGTCCAACATCTCCTCCCCACATCTCCTGGAGCCGCGCAGGAACGTGGACAACAATGTCAAAACAGGAGAATAAATGGTTGTGGTCAACAACATCGACCATGACCTTCATCCCTCGAGTAGCCGATTTTAACAAGCGTTTAGAATGTAAGGTGACATTCCATGGCAGGAAGACCACAAAGGGCTCTGTGCTTGTCTTCAAGAAGAGGAAACAAAATATTGGAGTACTAAATTAAAGCAATATTTTAGAGCTGTCTGCCATAATGACAGTGATTTTGCAGAAAAAGGCCTGAATTAGCAAATCTGCAAAGAAAAAAAACATTTAGAGACAAGAAATTCTTATTGTTGTATGCTTTGATTCATATCACCTTCTGAGTTTAACTTTACCTAAATTGTTTGAACATGTGTTAGAGGCACAAAAGTTAGGAGTCTTTTTTAACCTTTAATGGTTTTCTAATAGGATTTATGGAATAATCTTGTTTTGCTGGTTTCTTTCTTTTACTCTTCATCAACTGTATGATGATACACTATTAAATGTACGTCTTACTTCAAAGTCTACAAGTTTTCCTTTTGTTTTCTATTAAATATTTCATCGAAGTGCTAAGATTATAACATTTGTGTATTTTTTATCTCTTAAATTTTGTCTCAATTATCTGGAGTGTTGGACTGTTGTGGCTGCAGCCTCCCATTTATGGTGAATAGAGAGCATAATATATTTTATTTAGCACTTAAAATAGACCACAAAGAACCTTCATCAACAGACAAACTGCACAAATAGCGACAGAAGTAATAGTGTTATGCAATTTAAATCTACATTGAATGATTCAATGGGTAAATTTTGCTGCCAAGCTAAATATTTTTACAAGTGGGAGAGTCCCTAACAAAGGAAATGTAGATAAAATATTTATGGAAACATGAACTTTTCTCTACTAATCAGAATATGATAGTCTTTCCTCTTTCAAAGATTGAGATAATGACCTGATGCATTATATTTAAGTAGCTTGTCAACTGCACTGACGAGAAGAAAAGAGGGGAAGTAGAATAAATGTTACTTTGCTGTTATTTTTGGCATTTTCCATGCTTTTGAATCACATAGCATATCACATAGTTATGCATGGCCAACTTTTAAATGGTAAGCTTCATCTTTGCATCCTTTG
>NW_006800044.1:785505-787960 GCF_000485575.1 Poecilia formosa
TTTTAATAAAGTTTGACTGACCTATCTACCTACTGACCATCTAGAATCAGGTCATCTGCAGGTAATTTAGCACCATGTTCTCCACGAACATGCTGTACGCGAACGGAGAAGGGTGACCATCGTCTGGCCACACCCCGGCCCAGTCGTGGAAAGCTCTCCTCGCCAACTGGAGTCGGACTACTTTGTTGACATTCCCTTTAGTGCAGCTCCTTCTAGTTGATGCATAACGTAACTCCGGCCTTTACTGTAGCGTCTATTCTATGTGCCTTATGGTGCGGAAAGTACGGTAGTTTGTCAACTGAACTGACGAATGATATAATTTTACAATGTTTTTGCTGCCAGATAAATATTTTTACAAGTGGGAGAGTCCCTTACAAAGGAAATGTGGATAAAATACATATATTGAAACATGAACTGTTCACTACTAATCAGAATATGATAGTCTTTCCTCTTTCAAAGATTGAGATAATGACTTGATGCACTATATTTAAGCAGTTTGTCAACTGCACTGACGAAAAGAAAACAGGGGAAGTAAAATTAAAATTACTTATCCATTATTTTTGGCATTTTCCATGCTTTGGAATCACATAGCTGTCATAATGTTGGATTTTTGTGTGGGTTTTTCTGTGTTCTCCATTTAGTTTGGGCTTATTTCTAGGTTTCAAGTGTCTTATTTTGGGTACTGCCAGTTTTCCTTTGTCCACTAATTAGTAATTTGATCCACCTGTTTGCCAAGCTATTTAGAGTTGACGTGCTGCAGGTTTGGTGCAGCAGTCTGGTCTGAGCGTCGTCTAAGCTCTGTGTCAGTGCTAGTCTTAGTTGCAGCCGTATTGATGCTGAGTTTAGTACGTCTATTGTAACTGGAGAGTCTGACCTGTAAAATCTTTGATGGTAATGAAGATTAAAAGTATAATGACGAGACAGAGAAAGTCTCTTGGTTCCTGTCAACGCAAAACACCACCATTCCTGACAATGGCATATCACATAGTTATGCATGGCCAACTTTTAAATGGTTATCTTCATCTTTGCATCCTTTGTTACTGTTGCACTGGAGTAACAAAGCATGCTCTGGTGCTCCAGCAGCAGAAACAGATGAAAAGAGATTTACAGAAATAAAAATTCAGCTTAAACCAAGTCACACTTTATGTTTCATTTTAAGCACAATCTACTATTATCATGCTGCAGTATAGACATAGTTACAATAATTAAGAAAACTACCAGGCAAAAATCTTTATTGATCCTTTACTTCAATCTTAATTGTTTATTGTTGTAGGATAACACTGGGGGGGGAAATCAAGTTACAGCACTGGAGTTGTTTGGTTAACACTGGCATAGAGTGGCGTCTATATTAAAAGTTCCTCCAGCAATAAGTTATATGCTGCTTGTAAGAGAATAACTGAAGAAAGATGCCTGAACCTCTGCAAAACGATGAACATGAAGAGGTCTCTCATCTTGATTTGACAACAATCTCCCCTGGAAAATATTTCTCCCAAATGGCTGTTATCTGCTTCACATTAATTCTTGTTTTATGAGTCAAACATTTTCTGTTGTCAATGAAGAATTTAAAATAAAATACGCTGTTTGTGTCAGCTACGGACAGCAATGCCAAAAGCAAAAACGAGGTTGAAACTTTTACGTTTTCTTTTTGAGTAATGTCGATGTTTTGAAAAATTTCACTGAGGTTTGTAGCAACTTCCCTTTATGAGAGTTAATTCTGAACAGACATACATGCACTTAGATGTGGGTTTTTCCACACTAGACCAAGAGTACACGCTCAACAACAACCACCACGTTTTCTTCGTTTATTATTAAACAGTCATAATCTGACTTATTTTCACATCTGCACTTACAAAGCTTGCAGGTCAACAACTATGAGATCACCATTTGATCCCTTTAAAGTTTGTCTCTTGTCAAAATAGTTTTACTTTTAAACACTTTAAACAAATATCAAAATTTTCAAGCAAAAGAGGAAATTCTAAAGACAACACTTGCACAACATGTTGTAACCAAATAAATGCTACCACATAAATGATAATTAAAAATACACTGAGGTACATTTTTACAACAGCTTAATAGCAATTATTGATGCATGCATTTACAAGACTTGTATGGAAAAGTTATAGCTGCAAGCAAAAGTACCTTATGAAGTACTTTAATGTTTGAGAGTTAAATGTAACACAAATATTTTTTGAATTTGTTTCCTTTATTTAAAGGAAATGAATTAAATATATTTAGAATTAATTTCCTTTTTAACCTGGTTAACACTGTTGGTGTAGATTGCATTTGCAAGCGGAGTCTGCACAGAACATCTGCAGCACACATCAAAATGCTTACACAGAACAAACTTACTTTAAATATAATTAACCATTAATTATACCAGGTAGACAAACTGCAGCTTTTCCTCTATTTATTAGACATTGGCATATATTTGATCATCCCAGTCAGTCTGAAAAAC
>NW_006800044.1:787970-791704 GCF_000485575.1 Poecilia formosa
TCCTCATTGCATTGATATGTTCTCCAGAGTCCTGCTAAACACCTAATTATTGTATTCAGGTGTGGTGCAGCAGTGGCACATCTAAATGTTGCAGGACAGTGGCCCTCCAGGACTGGAGTTTGACACCTGTGGCATAGATCAAGCCAATGGTCCAGCACAGCCACTCCCCCGTTTTGCAGTCTACAGCCAAAAACTTAACGAAAACGACACTGCAGCTAAATAATGTTAACTCAAATGGTCTCCAGATTTTCCTGACAGTTTCAATGTTCGGATAAGGTAATAAATAGTCGTATATACCGTGATATCCAAACAAATAAACGTAGGTTAAACGAACTATGTATATGAATCGATACTCTTGTGTAAAATAATGCTTTCATAAAAAAATAGTCAAAAACATGATCATTTTAACTTGGAACTACCTTGTTATAATAAGCTCCAGTTAAGACGCCATACTGCTGCCTCCGCTCCTCAGGCAAACATGTGACGCAGTAGCAGAACAAGACGGCGTCAGCCGGGGGGCGGGGCTAATGACTGGGCCCAAATAATAAAGCTCATGATAATTTAACTTTACAACAGGGGTCTCCAAAGTCGGTCCACAAAGGCAGTGGCACAAAAAGGGGGTATGCAGCGCATGCAACTCATAGGGGCGCAGCACCAGAGGGGGCATCTAAACCCCGTCTGGAGGGGGCGGCGCGCCGATTATGTTTTCCCATACACTTCAGCGTGCCTTACGGTCCTTCACCTCGCGCTTGTTACGAGATAAATGTAGTGAGTTTTACCCTTCATGTAACGTCATCTCGGGGTGGGGGGAGAGCGAGCATATGTTTTCCATGCTCCTTCAACCTTCCTTCAGGGAGAGGGGGATGGGAGGGGCGGCGATTTATGTTTTCGCATCCACCTGAATAATGTGTAGTTGCGCCACTGCTCAAGGGCCGGCATCCTCCATGTTTTAGTTCTCTCCCTGGTTTAACACACCTGGATCAAATGATGGCTCGTTAGAGGCCTAAGAGGAACACTGACATGCTGGAAAGGTTGTTACAACCACCAGGGAGAGGACTAAAACATGGAAGGTGGCGGTAATGCACCTATAAGTTGTTTGCCAACCGCAATAAAACAAAAAGAAGGAGAAGAAGAAAAAGAAAATTGGATCCCTGAATGCATGTTCTGCCTCCCATGTGGTCCCCTTCTAGGTCCAGGCTGGGGGCGTGCTGCAACCCCCACCCTACTTGTTGCTCCTTCCCTGAAGTGATGTCATAAATATGTCACAATTGTGGGAGGAACTATCTGATGTTGATTTCTAAATCAACACCAGACTGAGTTACTGTTGGAGTTAATTTAGAAATCAACACTGGACTGAATTGCTTTTTGTTCAACTCTTTGGAACTCACTAGGGAAACTAACACTCATGTTATTGAATTAACACTGTATTTTTAACATACAACACTAACACTTTTGAATTTGCTGTGTGTGTTCATGGTTGTTTGTCCTCTCTGTGTTGCCCTGCGACAGACTGGCGACCTGTCCAGGGTGACCCCGCCTCTCGCCTGAAACATTGACTGGAGATGGGCACCAGCACCCCTCCCAACCCTACTAGGGACAAGGGAATAAGAAAATGGATGGATGGATGGATGGATGTATAAAACAAAAAGGAAAACTGGTTCTCATGTAACATCGCTTGTTTGCAGATTTCTTCACATTAGCAAACAATACAAGGAAAAGCATTAGCTACATTAGCAAACATGTTTAAAGGAAAAGCAGTGAAATTATATATTTCTTATTGCATTTCAACATTTATCTGAGTACTGCCATGATGTCAGCAAAAATTTTCTTACCACATTTTTCCGCATTGGTAATGTTATGGAACTGATTAAAAATATAAAATTTCCAGAGATTCGATCTGATGTCAAGCATTACTATATTTAATTGCTCCACACCTGATGCTGGGTACACTGTGCTGACTTTCAGGAAGTGATTCATTAGGATACAATGAACTGATTTTACATGATAACCTTCTAATTCATAGACCAAATTGTTACAGATTTAATTTGTAGATGTGCTACTTTTTTTTCCTCCATCTAAAATTTGTTCACGGAAAAAGTACAAAATAGCTACATAATAATCAGTTTATGACGTGTGGAAAGTTGATTGCAAACTAGCAATTTCTGGCTTCAAGGTCTAAACTTTTGCTTTATAAGCACAAGACTCTCTCTCACCACACAATAGTACGGAGACATATTCTTGGACTGCACAACGTTCAAATCTTAAAAGATTTAATTTCAGTCATATGTTAATGAAACTAAGAGGTGAGTGGATCATTACTTTGAAGATTAAAAAGAATTCACTGAAGACTTTTATATATTTATCTTAATTTTTTGTTGGTTTTTATACTTCTAGTCAGCTGATGATGGATCTGAAATTGTGGCTCTCAATTCTGATGGTTTGTGGTAAGTTTAATCTTAAAATGACAATTCATGGTATATTATCATTCTATCATTGTCTGCTTGTTAAGAAAGTATTCTTGTTTTTGTGCTTTTATTACAGGAATGGCTGAATCTCAATTCTTGCGCAAGGACTTTCTCATAAATGTGCCATCAAGAATCCCTGTTCTTGAAAGCTCATGTGTGGTCATTCCCTGTGTATACTCATATCCCAAGACAAAAAAAATATTGAACAGATTTCGGGCATTCTGGTTCAGAGGGCACACGATGGTCACATCAAATTTCCCCGAGTTGAGACTAACGCGCGAGTTCCACCATCGAACCAGAATGGCAGGAAGCATTCGAAGCGGGAACTGTACCTGGCAGCTGTATTTCGTCAGAAAAACCGACACTGGTCCGTTTTACTTCAGAGTTGAAATTCCACAACATAAAAGCTTCACTTTCTCAAACAATAAGGTGACCCTCGATGTCTTCCGTGAGTATATTAGAGACCTTTTCAGTAATTCTAAACCATTTACTTTAAGATAGTAAAACATGTTTAAATAACTATTTAACAAAGTGATTTTGTGAAAATTGTTGATTGTACAGAAGTTCCTGAGCCTCCAGTGATGACTATAGAAGTCCGTAATAAAGTGACTGCCACCTGCAAAGTTACTCACGCCTGTCCAACATCTCCTCCCCACATCTCCTGGAGTCGCGCAGGAACGTGGACAACAATGTCAAAACAGGAGAATAAATGGTTGTGGTCAACAACTTCGACCATGACCTTCACCCCTCGAGTAGCCGATTTTAACAAGCGTTTAGAATGTACGGTGACATTCCACGGCAGGAAGACCACAAAGGGCTCTGTGCTTGTCTTCAAGAAGAGGAAACAAAATATTGGAGTACTAAATTAAAGCAATATTTTTAGAGCCATCTGCCATAATGTCAGTGATTTTGCAGAAAAAGGCCTGAATTAGTAAAACTGCAAAGAAAAAAAAACATTTAGGAACAAGAAATTCTTATTGTTGCATGCTTTGATTCATATCACCTTCTGAGCTTAACTTTACCTAAATCTTTTGTTAGAGGCACAAAAGTTAGGAGTCTTTTTTATCTTTAATGATTTTCTAATATGATTTATGGAATAATCTTGTTTTGCTGGTTTCTTTCTTTTACTCTTCATCAACTGTAAGATGATACACTCACTATTAAATGTACGTCTTACTTCAAAGTCTACAAGTTTTCCTTTTCTTTTGTATTAAATAATTCATCAAAGTGCTGAGATTATAACATTTGTGTGTTTTTTTATCTCTTAAC
>NW_006800044.1:792659-796459 GCF_000485575.1 Poecilia formosa
TCTATATTAAAAGTTCCTCCAGCAATAAGTTATATGCTGTGTGTAAGAGTATAACTGAATAAAGACGCCTGAACCTCTGCAAAATGATGAACACGAAGAGGTCTCTCATCTTGATTTGACAACAATCTCCCCTGGAAAATATTTCTCACAAGTGGCTGTTATCTGCTTCACATTAGTTCTTGTTTTTTAAGTCAAACATTTTCTGTTGTCAATGAAGAATTTAAAATAAAATACGTTGTTTGTGTCAGCTGATATGGACAGCAATGCCAAAAGCAAAAACGAGGTTGAAACTTTTCAGTTTTCTTTTTGAGTAATAGATGTTGATGTTTTAAAAAAAAAGTCACTGAGGTTCGTAGCAACTTCCCTTTCTGAGAGTTAATTCTGAACACACTTACATGCACTTAGATGTGGGTTTTTCCACACTAGACCAAGAGCACACGCTCAACAACCACCACGTTTTCTTCGTTTATTATTGAACAGTCATAATCTGACTTATTTTCACATCTGCACTTACAAAGCTTGCAGGTCAACAACTATAAGATCACCATTTGATCCCTTTAAAGTTTGTCTCTTGTCAGAATTGTTTTACTTTTAAACACGTTAAACAAATATCAAAATTTTCAAGCAAAAGAGGAAATCCTAAAGACAACACCTGCACAACATGTTGTAACCAAATAAGTGCTACTACTTGAATAATAATTAAAAATACACTTAGGTACATTTTTACACCAGCTTAATAGCCATTATTGATAAATTCATTCACAAAACTTGTATGGAAAAGTTATAGCTGCAAGCAAAAGTACCTCATGAGGCACTCTAATGTTTGAGAGTTAAATGTAACACAAATATTTTTTGAATTTGTTTCCTTTATTTAAGGAAATGAATTAAATATATTTAGAATTAACTTCCTTTTTAACCTGGTTAACACTGTTGGTGTAGATTACATTTGCAAGTGGAATCTGCACAGAACATCTGCAGCACACATCAAAAATGTTTACACAGAACAAACTTACTTTAAATATAATTAAACCATTAATTACAGACCAGGTAGAGAAACTGCAGCTTTTCCTCTATTTATTAGACATTGGCATATATTTGATCATCCCAGTCAGTCTGAAAAACAAATACAACATAAAATTATTGTATGTACTAATTCATAAAATTAAGTAGAGATGAATACATACCCCAACATTTCCATACATATCTTCATTCATATAAATATTAGAAGAATGCAGATCATCACAAATCTTGTTCCTGGGAATACAAATCATATGTTTTCAAAACAATTATAAATAAAATGAAAAGTTTGTTTAATTCAGTCTTTGGTGAATGATAAGGACCTTTTTGAGGCCTCCTCTGGTGGTTCCTGAGGTCTTTCTGTCATCATGGCACTCATGTTTAATCCCGAAGTGTCTCTAGGTTTCCCCCTGCTGGTAAGGTAAATAATTTTCTCAGAGAGGAGTCTACTATGCATGACTTTGTACATTGAATCCTATCTGTGCTTTTGTCTCCTTACGTCAGTGTTTCTCAAACAAGCTGAGAAACTCTTAACCCATTTAACAAACAGTCACGGACCATCCATCCATCCATCCATCCATCCATCCATCCATCCATCCAACTTCTTCCACTGATCCGGGGTTGGGTCGTGAGGTCAGCAGCCTAAGAAGCCCCAGACTTCCCTCTCCCAAGCCACTTGTTCCAGCTTCTCCGGGGGAATCCCAAGGCGCTCCCAGGCCAGCCGAGAAACATGGTCCCCCCAGCGTATCCTGGGTCTAGCCCAGGGCCTCTTCCCAGTGGGTGGTGAACAACTCACCAGGGAGGCGTCCAGGAGGCATCCTAACCCCTCCTGGCCGAGATGCCCGAGCCACCTCAACTGGCTACTCTCGACACAAAGGAGCAGCGGTTCTACTCTGAGTCCCTCGTGGACTCTTGTATCCGCGACCTCATCCGCGACCTTCAGTTTTTGACTCTGCTCTCTCTTCACTACGACAAGAGAGCAGTCGTGGTGCTTCGTTGCAGATGCTGCACCAATCCGCCTGCAGACCTCCTGCTCCCTTCTTCCCTCATTTGTAAACAAGATCCTGAGATACTTAAATTCCTCCACTTGGGGCCGGAAGTCCAACAACAGAACACCGCTCAAGTTTAGATCGGGGGGCCAATCACGGACCACCAAACCTGAAATTACACCTGCGATAATAAATCTTAATATATGATGCAAGCTGAAATTAAAATATTAGTTTTTTAACTCATGTATTGTTTTCTTTGTTCATCCTAATGAGAAGAGTGGTGAACGACACATCAACACTCAGCAGATTTGACNTACTTCAAAGTCTACAAGTTTTCCTTTTCTTTTGTATTAAATAATTCATCAAAGTGCTGAGATTATAACATTTGTGTGTTTTTTTATCTCTTAACTTTTGTCTCAATTATCTGGAGTGCTGGACTGTTGTGGCTGCAGCCTCCCATTTATGGTGAATAGAGAGCATATATTTTATTTAGTACTTAAAATAGACCACAAAGAACCTTCATCAACAGACGAACTGCACAAATAGCGACAGAAGTAATAGTGTTATGCCATTTAAATTTACATTTAATGATTCACTGGGTAAATTTTGCTGCCAGCTATATATTTTTACAAGTGGGAGAGTCCCTTACAAAGGAAAGGTGCATAAAATATATATATGGGCACATGAACTTTTCTCCACTATACAGAATATGATAGTCTTTCCTCTTTCAAAGATTGAGATAATGACCTGATGCATTATATTTAAGTAGTTTGTCAACTGCACCGACTAGGAGAAAAGAGGGGAAGTAAAATTAAAATTACTTATCCATTATTTTTGGTGTTTTCCATGCTTTGGAATCGCATAGCATATCACATCGTTATGTATTGCTAACTTTTAAGTGCTAAGGATCAGCTTCAGGTCATGCATTGATGTATTTTGTTATCTACATAAAAATGCACTTTAGCTGTAGACACATTCTTTCAAGTGCTATTTGGAAATTGAAAAAAATAATATTAAAAAAAAAAAACTGTGCCTTGAAGTACTCTTCAAAATTCTCTAAATATTTGATGTTGACATTAAAATGCACATTATTCTAACTGCAAGGCTGCATAGTGGCACAGTGGGTAGCACTGTTACCTTGCAGAAACATTAGGATAATAAATAAATATTTTAAAAAGAAGTGTTAACAAAACTAATCAGACTCACCTGTGTCATATTCATTCAAATTACTCTGCCCACCTGGTTTACAAGATAAAGCATAAAAATGTCAAAAATTATTACTAAAGAAATTAGACAGCTTATAGAAAAATTTTGGACAACATTAAAAGTCATGTCAACCTGTCTGAAGAAATGTGTTGAAGTCATCATAACAGGCTTCAGTCACTAAGATGACACACTAAGAAAAAAACATTGCAGCAGTATTTAGATGTGCCACAGGTACAAAACACCAGAGTCAAATGGCTCAATTCTTCTTCTTTTGATTTTTATTGGCGGCTGGCATCCAACTTAAGGTCCATTTACTGCCACCTATCAGACTGGAGTGTGGTCATCAGATATCTCAGAGGGAATTTAACACACCTCAATGATGTGTGCGATGTGCAAGTTCATATCTTAACACTCATTAATACATGTATGAATGCATGAGCATGTACTGGCATACACACACACTTGCATATATTCTAAATACGATTAATTAACCCTAAATAAGAGATTTTTAATATAATTTGATTTATTACCTAAAAGATTGATCATAGTCCTATATATACTGCTCAAAAAAATAAAGGGAACATTTCA
>NW_006800044.1:796906-842690 GCF_000485575.1 Poecilia formosa
ACTTCAGGACCAACTGAAACTAAAATAGGAAAATGATCACTGCCCATAGGAGAATCACTCAGCACCTCCAAGATGTAATTCCAGCTATTCCATCTGAAACCAAAGTTAGATCTAAAACACTCTTTAAATTCCTACAGCAATCATATCTAGTAGAGCTACCATCATTAACGCTAACCAGTGAATGTAACTCAAGAAATTCTTCAATAGCCAATCCATTTGCATCTGTATTAAGACTCCCCCCATAAAATATTATGAGAATTAAAATCACCACACCATACAGTGTTACTTGCATTTTGTTCATCTATTTCATTGAGATCTTGAATGGGCAACTTTTTTTAGCATTATAAAATTTTATCACAGACATTTGGCCATTTCCTATCCAAATCTTAATTACTATTGATTCATAATTCTGCCCTATTGATTCCACTTTATACCATAAACCATCTTGAATAAAAGTTGCCACTCTCCCACCTTGTCTTTCCTTTCTATCATTCCTAATTGATGTATATCCAGGAATTATCAAATCTAGGTGAGGCTTCAACCAGGTTTCTTGAATGCAAATCAGGTGAGATTTAACTGTCAAATCTGAAATATATTTCTTAAACTCTAGACCATTACTAATAAGACTTCTTGCATTCCCCTGGAAAATAACTAACATGAAGAAGAAGGGCCACCACTGCATGATTGAGGTTGAATGGATTGTGTCTCATTTAATTTTTTCTTAATTGATTCCCAACTAACATTCTTACAGTCAAGATACTTTTGGGCTGCCTTGACTATTACTTGATTTTTTTCTGTTTTTCTTTGTGTTTGAGCAGTGCAATTAACAACTTCTACCATGAACAATACAAAATCCTCCTTTGTCACGAGTAGAGTGTCGCCTTTAATCTTGCAGCATTCTGTACAATTAGATCCTTCTTTTTCTCCTCCAGAAACTTTCTTTGGGTATTATATTGGTTGCACGGGAACTTTTTTCGTTGCCTCTGCATAAGTAATGCCAGTAGAGATTTTAATTTTCTGAACTTCCTCAGCTCTTTTACTAGCTACACATCCACTAAATCCTGAACTATGCCCACCTCCACAATTACAACATTTCAGCGGAGCTCCTTCCTCACATTTCCCATATTCATGATCCCCAGCACATCTCCCACATTTCTGTTTCCCCTTACACACTGCCGCGACATGTCCAAATTTCTGGCATTTAAAGCACCGCAACGGCAGAGGAATAAATGGTCGGACATCATAGCTCATATATCCCACAAACACTTTATCTGGCAGACTGTTCTCTTCAAATTTTAACATGATAGAAAAACTATCACTCCTCTCTCCATTTTTATTTCTTTTCAATCGTTTGGCTTCCACTACTTTCCATCCTGATATATTCGATATATTGATATATATTGATATATATCTCATCAACCGGCACGTCGGGTGGAATACCCGAAATGACTCTGCGTACATACTTCTTGTCATCCAAAAGTCTCCCTCTCACATTCTCTCCAAGAACTTTTATATTTAGTGCCCTTTCTTTTTGTTTAATACCATTACAAATAATCAATGAAGATCCATCTTTTAGAAATTTCACCTTTCCAACCAGTGAATTGATTTCTTTAGTAAGCTTTATTGGATTCCACTTACCAAAGGACACACCCTCTTTGACAAACTTCAAAACTATTTTAAATTCTGTCACCGTAACAGTTTCTCCTTCGGCCTCGGAAACAGATGATTCTATTTGTTGCCTTGATTTTTTCCGTTTATGCTTAGCTTTTTGAGTATGCCATATTTCTTGGTTTTCCACGCCTTCATCACCCTCTTCCATTTCCGATTAATCACTACCTGACACATCATTTTCCTCTGACATCCTTCCAACCATTCAAAGCCTGGTCGTGCCTTACCGCCCTTGTCCTGCTCAATCTTTCCACCAGAGCGGTTCAACAACCGGGAATCTTCTCGCCCTCCAAATGGCTCAATTGCATCCTCATTGCATTGATATGTTCTCCAGAGTCCTGCTAAACACCTAATTATTGTATTCAGGTGTGGTGCAGCAGTGGCACATCTAAATGTTGCAGGACAGTGGCCCTCCAGGACTGGAGTTTGACACCTGTGGCATAGATCAAGCCAATGGTCCAGCACAGCCACTCCCCCGTTTTGCAGTCTACAGCCAAAAACTTAANTGGGTGGTGAACAACTCACCAGGGAGGCATCCAGGAGGCATCCTAACCCCTCCTGGCCGAGATGCCCGAGCCACCTCAACTGGCTACTCTCGACACAAAGGAGCAGCGGTTCTACTCTGAGTCCCTCGTGGACTCTTGTATCCGCGTCCTCATTCTTTCAGTCATGACCCAAAGCTCGTGACCATAGATCACGGTAAGGAATGTAGATCGACCGGTAAATTGAGAGCTTCGGTTTTTGACTCTGCTCTCTCTTCACTACGACAAGAGAACAGTTGTGGTGCTTCGTTGCAGACGCTGCACCAATCCCCCTGCCGACCTCCTGCTCCCTTCTTCCCTCATTCGTAAACAAGATCCTGAGATACTTAAATTCCTCCACTTGGGGCCGGAAACCCAACAACAGAACACCGCTCAAGTTCAGATCGAGGGGCCAATCACGGACCACCGAACCTGAAATTACCCCTGCGATAATAAATCTTAATATATGATGCAACCTGAAATTAAAATATTATTTAACTCATGTATTGTTGTTTTCTTTGTTCATCCTAATGAGAAGAGTGGTGAACGACACATCAACACTCAGCAGATTTGACTTGGCGTCCTCTGATCAAATAATATTCCTGGAGTTGTTTTCTTTCCACCAGTATCTGCTGCTTTTCTTTAGAGTATCTCTGTTTGAAGCCAGTTAAATCGTTATTTTTAACACAATCTGTAGAGTCGCACTTTGAGCTGATGTCATGACGAATAACGTTTACATGCAGTACCTCGCAGACCAATAGGGGCCACCTTGTGGACCACCATCGGTCTGGGGACCACTGTTTGAGAAAGACTGCTTTAGGGTTAATTTGTGTCAGAAAAAAAGATTAAACTACACAGTGACCCATTGTGTGAAATAAATTTGTCATAAAATGTAAAGAGTAATAAATAAAATCTAGAATAACGTGAGAAGGAAGAAATGTGCATATAAATAATCTCACTATGAACAAGAACATTCCAAGATGTTGTCTAAATGCTTTTAAGCTCTACAGGCTTTTCCTGAAGGATAATCTACGACAGGTCCTATTTCAGAAATAGCAGGCCTTCAACATTTCTACTGAATCAATCAATACCCAGATATTTGGAGGATGATATTTTATCAATAAGGCCTTCCACATATCAGAAATACCAATACCATCAAGATTTAGGTTTAGTTCTAGAAAACGGCATGATTTGTAGTCTTCATGGTAAGGATCAGCTTCAGGTCATACATTGATGTATCATGTTATCTACATAAAAATGCACTTTAGCTGTAGACACATTCTTTCAAGTGCTATTTGGAAATTGAAAAAAAGAATAAGGCCAAAAACTGTGCCTTGAAGGACTCTTATCAAAATTCTCTAAATATTTGACATATTTACATTAAAATGCACATTATTCTTTCTGGAAGGTAAATAGAATAATGTATACTGTATAATACAAAAAAGAAAACAGTTTCTAATGTAACACTGCTTGTTTGCAGATTTCTTTACATTAGCAAACAATATTTATATTTTACTCACCATTTCTTATAAACTCCGACTACAAGTATAACCAACAGCAAGAACCCTGCTGCTCCAGTGGCAATGAAAATGTAAAGAATCGTCTCTGTTAAGACAAAAATGACACAATGTATGTTTATGTTATTCGCCATGTTTGGTGGTGAGTCTTGAAATCGGATATCACTTCATACCGTCATGAGGTATAGAGAGTGTATGGCTGGCCTTCCCTTGGATGTTAGATGCCAAACACTGCACAAACTTGGAAGACTCAATGTCTTCCCAAAGAATCTTTATGGTATAGAAACCATTTTTATCTCTTGTAGTTCCAGGCAGAATTTTGTCAGACTGCGTAAATGTGACAGTGCTGGCAGGATTGGAGTTCACAATACATTCACACTTCACCCAGTTGCCCTCTATTGAGCATGACGACTCAGTCTTTATCTCAGGAGCATCTGTAAAGGCAAAAAATAAAAAATACAAAAAAAAACCCAAAAAGCAATTGGAAACAACCAAGAAGTCAAAATCAATCCAAGGAAAAAAATAAAAAATGGCAACAAGGCCGGTAATTTTTTACTCACATAAAACATTGAGCTGGACAGGCCGTGACACATTTTTTCCCTCGTCGTTGATAGCAGCACAGTACATTGCTCCTATCGTTCGAGAAACATTTGACACTATGTAGAGGTTTCCCTGAGAGATCTTTGCTCCAGTTTCATTGTGCCACTCGTAGTGACTGACAGGAGGGTGAGCCTCACTGGAGCAAGTGAGAGCCACAGTTTCTCCCTCCTTTACGTCGACTTTGTACTCAACATTCACATTCATTGGTGCATCTGCATGAATATATAAAAACAGCTATATAATCTTGCCATATATATCTTTTGTGATGGCGTCTGGTACAACAGTATCATGAAAAAGTAAATCCACAGAAATTGAAGTCCTCAGATGTTGCAAATATAGAGGCAAACGGCATTTTAGAAACATGCCATCATAATATGGTAATTAATTATAGCATCTTGATTTATTTAAAACTCTGTTTTATTTATCTGTATTTAAACAAGATTACAAGGAATCGCTGAAAGTCGGCTCATGTTGGCTTTCTTTGCTCACAATGTTTTGGTAGTGAACTAGAAAATGAATTCATTCATTTTAACCTGGTTGACATAAATCTGTTGGATGAACTGGCATCCAACTAGCCAGTTGGCTAGTTTATTGATAAACTATCCAATTGGCCTTTTACCAGTTGGTAAAATGCTAACATTGACATGATGTACATTTATTGGTAAAATTATGTCCAAAACAGTGAATTCTTCATTTTGCCTCTTGAGCTTTTTTGACCTCAATGTGCCTCTCTATATTTTCACTTCCCTTTTAAAAGGATTTTTTCATTCAAAACCATTTTTCATGTGACTTAAAGATCATAGTAATTTGGTTTTAAATCCAAAATGTAATCAGGAAAATGTTATTCTAATCAACACTTACATTTTACATGAAGTATCTTGGATTTCTCCTGACTTTTGCCCCCCTTGTAGGTTACAGTGCACTGTAAAGGCTTGTTGTGGTCAATATGAGTTGGCCGAAAGCTCAGAATAGACGTTGTGTTCCACTCTGCATTGCCAAGCTGTTGGGACTGATGAATCTCCTCTCCAAGGTGATTCCACTTGAAATGGGGAGGAGAGGAGGGGCAGGAGTGAGACACGGAGCAGAATGCAGACACATTTTGTCCCTCCTTAAGGTCCTCTTTCACCAAGAGTTGGAGAGGATTTGGCTCACCTGTGTTAACCAGAGACATCACAATAGACTATTAAAATGATCTATGTATAGTAATCAAAAAGAGAAAATTAAAATGTTTCATCCTGTGTTAATATAGCCTGGTAAAAAACCAGAGCCTGCGGCGGCAGCATGTCGGTTAGTTTTTGTTACCCAGAAAGCAGTTGGGCACAATATCGCAACACCAACATCAAGCAATGGCTGGGACAGCCTACTATATAAAGTACTCAGGGGGCCACTTCTTTAATATTACACATCCAAATTGAAGAGTATGAGACAGTTCTGTATTTTACCCTAAATGTGTCAGTTTGATGCTATGAAGCTTACAGGAACACCCATCCTCTGGGTAGGGTTAGGGCTGCTAATGTTAGTATTTGTAAGTGTGAGAAACACAGACTGAATGGCTTTATTCACTTCCTGTGCTGACATTGCTAAAATTACAGACAGACTACAATTCTAACACAGAGCAGAAAATCAACATCATCTCTCACAAATTCTCCTTCTGTTTGCTGATCGATGTGGTAGAAAATCTACCAGAGGAATCCAGGCCAATGGGAGAAAACTGAGACCGCAAGATTTGAATAGAGTGAAATATTGTAGGAAGTCAATGGCCAGGCTGGTGCTCCTGATGAGATAACACTTAATTTAATGTGAAACTAAATAAATTTTGTCTCTGATAAACTTTCCCAAATGTAGCAAACAACATTAAGCCTCATTTAAAATGGAAATAGAGAATGATTTCAAATTTAGATCAAGAAGTCACCTTAGAGCGAAGCGTCAGTTCAGATTTGTTGCATATATTGCATTGATTCCACTTTTAATATGGGGCATTTGGCTTATTTGGTCAATTATTATATGCTTCATGTCATTAAAATGGTTTGGCTTGTTGAGTTTTCAAAAGGTGAAACTAATCAGCTGAGTGGTCTAAAACCTGAATATATTTTTCTGTCATAAATTAAATTGTGTACTGTGAAACATTAGTAACTAATGTAAACTGATATGCTTCATATATTTCAACAAATGTCTTGGACTTTTTTTCATTTCTGTTTAATTTCATTCTTGTTTTTTAAGATTTATTTGCTTTAGTTCACTAGCAATTTCTTAATGTTTTGTTTCTTGAATATTTTTCTCCACGCATAAACAAAAGTAAAACAATGCACAAAAAATACTAATTTGTAAACTTTTAGATACTGTAAAATTTGTCTAAAATTGGTTAAACCCTTAAAACAAGTGCAAAGGTCAAACATAAAATGTTGCATTTGTACTAACTAAATAATAAAAATGCTCATAAATGTCAAACATGGTAACAACACTGAAAACAGGAGAAAATAATTAGCTACTTACTTATAACTGATATGGCGATGTTATTTTTGTAGGAAAAGCTGTCGTAGCTCTTAATTTCAATTCTAAAATCCAAAGGCCCCACGTCGCTTTTTTGAAGGGGGTCGATCTTCAGAGAGCAGTTCTTTCCTTCCAGCTCCCCAACAAGCTCAACGCGATTCCGATACTCCTGTACCGTCTGTCCAGAGCCTGAGTGAAAAATTACGCCATTTGGATTGTTCCAAATCCCAGTGAATTCATATTTACTTCCTTTATCTGGATAGTTAAAAGAGCAGGGGATCACCACACATGAGCCGAGGAGCCCTTTAACTGAGGCTGGAGATGTGGATGTCCAGGAAGAGGCTTCACTTTCAGACCCTGTATGTAGAAACATTTAAGTATTGTAACTTATAAATTAAATTTCACTAAAGTAAATTCACCTGAAAAGAAATTTTTGGAAACAACATTGACAATAATTAGCATCTCTTAATTGATAAATTACACAAAATATACCCTACCTTTCAAATAAATGCATGCAAAAAAGGTAAGCCATTTGGAGGGACCCATCTCATCTTCTTGGGTGAATTGCAAATGAAAGAAATACGATGGGCATGCAGGCTGCAGCTACTTTTACATTCCCGTGACAGATGACTTGTCTAGTTTCCGTTCCACTTTTATCAAACCTCAAACGCACTGCGTCACATACATGTGCATATTTATCATCTGCAAGCGTGACCAACGAAAGAACACTACCAAACCTAATCTTAAGTATGGCTCAACAACGTATTTAAAACTATGAGGAAGATTTCAAACACGTTTAAATTTGACAGTTATAAAGTCATTTCACTGGATCGTCCTTCATTTCGCTGCGGTTTGGAACGCCCCTCCACAATCTCACCAATTCCATGATGCACGCCCCATCGTCACCGCTGAGCTTCCAGGAGGAGTTGTCATGCTGGATTCATGCAAAGGTACCACTGCTGGACCTGTAACAAAGATTTTAACAAAGATGCATGCGAAAGATGATAGTACAGACTTTTAAAGTGTACATTTGGGCAGAAAGTTAAAGCGACAATGACGGAAAACAAATAAGAAATCAAGAAAAATCCAAGGACTGCTGACCATACAGTATTAAACACCTTTAAAATAATCTTAATGCAATTCATAGCACAGATCTCTGTGTGATCAGCTCGAGGGAAATGTATATATATAAAAAAAATACATATTTTGAATGTTGTATAATTCTCTAGCACTGTTGAGAAACAGATGAAAGCGCTGTTTCCTCTATAAAGGGTATAACAAATGATTGAGGAACAGAAACCTCAAAATTAAAAGGAGGAATAAAGCATGGGATGAAAATACAATTTTAGATTAGACTACCAACATTAAATCAGCAACTACAGAATCTGGGATGCAGCTTATGTTGCCATGTGGATGGTTTGTACACACTGTAGATGTTAAAATGAGCCAAAGAAGGGTTAAAATATTGTTGCAGTAGAAATGTTAGCCTGTCACTCCCTCACCGCAGAAGCCATGACTTATTTATAGAAAGACCTGCTACCGAGTAAAGTGTGAACTTCTGCACGACATTGTGCTCGAACCACAGTCTGTGAAAAGTAAAAGTGTAACAAAATCCTAAATCAACATTTTTTTTGTGGATAAACTGTATAAATATTTTTTGTTTCTGTGCATATTGTGACATTTTCATGTAATTTTTCAAATTCTGTGATTCTTTGTCTAAAACCACTGAGTGCAGCAAAACAGGAATGATTACTTTGCAAGAAATAATTCTAATACTCTAATAATATGGACGAATTAACTCATTCTGCTGCAGAGAATAAGGGAGGTGGTTGCACAATATCCAAGTACACAACTGATTGCAGGTCAGTCTCTGATGTAAAGGCATTGTGTTATAACAGGTTTGTAAAGGTGAAAAACTCTGAAATCAATGGTTCATTAAGTCTTTACTAAATGCTTTATTCATAAATACACCACATAGTCAGGCAAGATAAGCAATAATATACATTTCATTTTCTAAAATAAAATCAAACTTTTAAATATTAATGCACTGTTAAAAATATACAAACAGAAATGTCCAAATCAATTTAAAACATTTAGTTTACTTGACCCTACTGTAAAAAAAAAGTCATGAAACTGAATTCAGTTTCATGACTTAGCACATATAAATGTGCTTAAGTTATTTTATCTTTCAATAATACAAGTAATTTGATTTTTTTTAAACAGCCAATTGGTTAGGATAGATTTTCTATTGATAATATTTTGAAGATGTTTTATTTATTCTTACGTTATACTTGTTGGAGATTCTTTAATGAGCTGAAATATGCAACTGTGACAAAAAGGTGTGAAATGAAAAATGAATTTATGGGTGTGGTAGTTTTCTGAAACTCTGCCGGGTTTACAGGGGGACTTTTTATAGACGGCATATAAATAAGTCAAAACACAGAAACAATGTTTTATTTTTGGCTGCATAAGATTTTTTTTTTTTTAAATATCTAACAATTTTAGAATATGTGCAGTCATATTGAATTTTGAAAATCAAAAAGACAGGACTGCTTTTTTTTTATCTGTACTTGACTTTACCAAATGTACTGTTGCCCTTATGCTCATGTTTCTATATATTTATTTTAAATAAACTTCATAAAACAGAAAGAAAAGCTGAACCTGAAAGGTTTTTCATATCAGAAACTGGAGGTTTCCTGAGCTTCTTCCTGTCTGCCAATAGACTTTCACTATGAATAAGTAAATGCTGACCCTTCTAACACAAAGGCTTAAGTTACTTTTGGTTAGTAAAATTATATTTTTTTATAACATATCTAAACCTGGGTGAGTTATTCCTCCAATGTTGGACAATAAACCACACCTTCAGTCTTGAGCTGTTTGCCTGTACATCATGATTAGAAAAAAAAAATAGACTCAACTATCTTAACTTTTGGCACCAAGTGTCGTGTTGGGTTCACGTCTTTTAACCCACAAACATGAGAACGGGGAATCGGATAAAGTTTACTTTAACAAAGATGAAATGTGAGATGGTGAGGTTCCCGTCCTGTGGGTGGGAAGCCGAAGTCGTCAGAACTCTGGGGGTAAGTTGAGAGAGATGGTGAGATGAGGGTAAATTGGACAGATTGAATTCTGAGGAAATGGATTGATCTTACTTGGTGAGAAGGTTAGTTTCTGCCAAGGGGAGAAGTACTGTGGTCTCTGAGGTTGAGGTCTCTTACCAGGGGGTCCTTGTGATGATCCCGGTTCCAGTGTGTGGCCTTGATGGAGAGTTCCTTGGAGGTAGATGGGAGAGGCTTTGCGGTGGAGGGCGGACAAGTAAGCACTTGTGAGGAGAGGCGAGGAGCGGTCCGATAGCCAGCCATGAAACCAGGAAAACTCAGAAAGCAGAGTACCATAACTAGCAAAACACTCGGGCCTCAAAGTGCTAGGAGACCGCTCCTCATACACTCCTACATGAGGAGATGATTGATCACAAGTGCGCTGAATCCAAACAGCAGGAACGCCCTCCAGGAAGGAGCAGCCTCTTAACGTCATCTAGTGGATGACGAGGGAAGCAGCAGACAACAGAAAATCCACACAAAGACCAAAAAAACCCAATTCCCAGCAGTAAGGACTGGTATGTGTTGTGTAAAGCATTTTGTTATTACTCCATCGTTAAGGCTGTTGTGACAACAACTGGTAAATAGATAAGTTGTACCTTTTCTAGTTGATTTTGCCTCATTTCTGGGATTTTCTGAAAGACAAAACTTGCATCCACAATAAAATATCGCACATTTCAAATGCAAGTCAAGTCAATACAACTCTACATTCCTGAGGGAAATTTAATAGTTTGTGTCATAATACAGAACTCCACAGGGGGTCAATAAATATAACTTTAGCCATAGATAGGAAAGACTTTTTGTGATCTGGCCCAACGGCATTGAAGAAGCCTCTGACCTCTGACACTGATGTTAAATTACCGTCTTGAGGAGAATAGGCCCTTTTGTGTCCATGATGATTTTCATTCTTCTTTGCACAGGCAGATCTCAGATTAGAGGACTTTTTCACTATCTGCAGCTGCATGCATGTTATGTTTCTCTCTTTGCTTGTTATTGTTCTGTCCAGTTCATAAAACAGAGAAAAACAGCTGGACCTAAAAGGTTTGTCACATCAGAAACTATTCATTTCCTGAACTTCTGCAAACAGACTCACAAGAGACAAAAAGAGGAGACTGACACCTTTCACAAAAAAAAGTAAAAAACATATGAGAAGAAAAAATCTTTCTTTTTCTACATATCCACTCCTGGATGAGTTATTACTCAGACGCTGGACCATAAACCACACTTCCAGTCTAGAACTGCTTGTTACACTCTCTCTGGATTAACTCATCTCCACGTTTATCTGGAAGACATACAAAATAAAAATGTCAACTTTTGAATGCAACTCAATTCAATTAAAAAATGACTGATGATCCAAGAGGGACATGACATGGATGAGGTTAAAGTAGGACCTGAGCTCTGCTTTTACTTATTTCCAGAGTTGCATTGTTGACAACTTTTTTTAGCTTCCCTAATTACAGTGGAACTAGTAAGTTTAAAGGGCGGAGCACCAAATAAATAATTTTATACCCTTGTGTTGTATTGTTATAGATCAAGAAACTTCAACTTCATAGCTGTACTTTATCAAACAAATCTGTTGGAAAAACGTATAACCAGTTCCCTTCCTATTTTGCCACCTCTTCTGATGTTGTGTCTTCAGTGTGGTTTTGGTGACCTAAGTTCGCATTTAACATGTCTTCCCTTTCTTGGTGCTTTCTTGCACCCATGTGATTCAAAACACTTATTCTGTCAACACTTACATCCTACATGGTGGATCTCTGGCGTTTCTGCTTGTATGTTACAGTTGTTGTCCAACAATTGGTCTGATTTGGAGATGAAAAATTAATGCTAATGGCAATTATTATTAAAATTAGCAATTTATATTAAAATTACATAGTCAGGGTACAACCTGATTATCAATAAACAATAGTCACATAGTTCTCATTATGGATGGAGGCCATGAAAATGGTTTGGTATTAAAATAAAAATAAATCCATGTTTTAGCAGCAAAACTGCACATGTATGTAACACATGCATGTTTTAGATGAGTCTCCGTTGCAGCAGACCTGATTCAAATGATTGCATGAACTCCTCTGTTGTTGCCAAATACTGCAGAAGCCTGTTAATCACCCATTCATATAAGTCATATGTTTGGAAGAAAGGAGAAACCTAAAACATGTAGGGCAGTGGGTACTTGATGACCTGGGTTGGAAAGCAGGGAGCAACTGATATGACACATATTTTATCCATATACAAGAGTTTATTAACAACAACAACAAAAACATCAGCCTTCCAATTAAAATTCTTTAATCAACAAACTTATTACGCGAACAAGCTACTAAAAGTAAAACCCTGAAAATATAGAAATAGAAATAGAATCAATCAAATGATGCAATGATTAGAAACCAGATTATTTAAAATGAACTTTAAGTCCATGACATCACACGGCTTCCTTTCCTGAAACTCCTTCTTCTTCTTCTGGAAACAAAACTAGGTCGATGCAAATGCATTATTGAATGACAGGTCTTCTACTCTTCATTCCTCGTCGTACCGTCCTGGGTGGCACAACATCGTCCACTGTAAAGGCTTTTCAGAGTCTGTTTGACTCAAGGCAAAGCTCAGAATACACATGGCTCTCCTCTATGCATTGCCAAGCTCTTTGGATTCATGGATCTCCTCTCTCCAGAGTGATTCCCCTTTGAAACAAGCAGGGGAGATGTGGGAGGACTGAAATGCAGAACAGAATGCAGATTCTGCTCCTTCTTCGTGTTATTTCTACAGGAAATTGATGGGAATGCTAAAGTGCTTTTTTTTTTTGGATGAGGAAAGAACAAATCCCATCATGTGTTGTTGATGAAGTGCTTCATTCAGGTTCAGCTCGAGTTGAGGTTAAAACAAAAAGCACTTTTTCCAAACAGCAGCTCTTAAAATCTGTTGCGATTAGACAAGTTTGTGACAAACCAAGTGAAGACCCACTTAACACAAATGAAGGCAAACAGAAACTGAATAATCTTCTGTTCTTCAGAAATGTTCCTAAAATAACCCTTTGTGCAGACTGCAAGAGGAACTACATGGCAGCTTCTGTTGAATTAATTTAACCAAATAAAGAAAAATCTTTGAAGCTTTTTCAGAGAACAGGAACAGAAACTTATGAAAAGTGAAGACAGGAAACTCAAACTAACTATGATGCTACACTGCATGCAGACAACTGGACAAACTGTGTTATTGGGTGTTAAATATATATTGCAAAACAACTTCAGTGTTCACAGTCATTACAAACATACACCTGTTTCAGCACAACTGTTGGGTAGCTATTAGTTCTCAAAATTATTGTCAAGCATAAACAAAACCTATATATATATATTTTCCATATTCATTCATCTTATCTCTGAGATCTTTACTGCGCAGCCACACAGTGAATAACTTTGATGTGTGATGGTGCATAGAAACCACAGGTTTCCTACACCTCCTCTGTAGGAAAGTATCTTCTAAAACTGCACCGTTAACCTGAAAAGGCCTCACTCGCTCAGCTTTACTCATTCCAGCCCAAACTGGTTCCTCACAGTTAAAGTGGAGTTCTGTCCCTGTTACTGGGCAGATACAGTCCAGTTCTGGTAATTCAAGATTCGCTGTCATCAGTGAATAAAACTGTAGTAAATCTGTCTTCAGATATTTCTTGTCTCAGTTATTACATTTCAACTTATGTGCCTCATTATGAGGTGTTTGTGGTTTCAATTCCCATTTAAAATGCTACTGAAAAGAAAACCAGTCAGTCCTGCTTCTTGTACATTACAACATGTTACATGTTGCTATCTCATAGCAATTGTAACACCTATTAAAAAAGTGCAAAAAACAAAACAAAAAAAAAAAAAAAACACAAGCAATTTGTGGCACTCATCAAATTTTCAATGTATTTTTTCAAATGAAACTGTTTTACCAACAATGAAACAGAAAATGACACTTTTGTGTCATTTCAAAAGTTAATTCAGTTTTGGAAATTGTCGTCCTCATGCTGTAAAGTTCATTTAGTGACAGCCTCTATTTCTACTGTTACACTGGTCTTATCTCACAGTTACAGCTTCTGTTTCAGTAAATCCTGAGCTCATCAGTTTTTTCTATTTATCTCAAGGATGTTCCCGATAAGAACCAACACAAAGACACAAAACAGCGTTTAGTGTATCTGTCCAACAAGCTTCTGCACAATGTTAGACATCTAAATGCAAAAATATTACAACCAGAATGACTGAAATATTTACAAAGGCTTCTTAAAAGATAGGTTGAGGTATTTTTGTCTAACAGAAGGTCCACCTGAGAGTTATTCTTATAATTCATGCTGTTTTTCTTGTTCTAGTTTTGTCATTAAGTCTATAATCAAGATAATCTTCTAACAGCAGCTTGGAGCATGCATCACATCAACTGAACTGTCAGTACATTTATTTTTGCTTTGTTGTATCACTTCCTTTTTTCTAGTTTATAGCTACAGTGTAAAAAAAAAAAAAAGGTGGTCGCCTCTTAAACACCACGGCTGAAAAATATTTCTCACCAAGCTGTGTTATAAACTCATCGGCCGCTTTCTTCCACAAAGGCAGAGTTAAAGCTTTCTCCACTTTTTGGGTGGGAATTCCCTCTATCTTGAAAATCCAGATCAACATAATTGATATTGTGAGGGAGGTGAATCTTTTTGACAGCTAAGCATAGCTTCCTTTTAGCGCTCCTGCGATCCTCCTCTTTTCTGGTTTGGATGTCTTGCAGCTCGACAGTGTCCTCCTTTAGGCGTCCCCAGGACAGTCTCTTGGGGGCAGCGAAGCCAGTGGACGACCAGTTACCCATCAGAAAAGCTGAGAGCTTCACTGTCCACGGATCAAATCTATCCAGAAAAACACAAAGTGTAAGAATTATTGTAAAAATGAATTTGCACACGTCAGAGAAATATGATTGTACATTTTCTTACCTTTATGGAGCAAATTACAACAGGTTGTATTCCTCCTGGTGCTCTGGCTGCTGAAGTCTCGGAGCACTGCAAAAGATAGTCAGACTCCTTCATTTTAAAGTCCTGAGGTCACGACCTCATCGGACATTAACTGATCAATTAATCACATCACTAAGAGACTGTAACTACAGAAGTCAATCAGTGTTTGATTAATGGCTCCCTTCCTCAGCTCTTTCTGTTTATCACATTGTAAATAAACTTCATTCGTAATCGGCCTGGAACCTAAAGCGATCAAACATTTTGATAAAAGCAATTGCATTTCAGTTGACTTGCCATCCCCAATGGATATAATAGTACAGAACAGTTCACTCATAATCATGCAAAGACAATATTTCAAAGTCATTATAAACCCTCTTGAGCATAAAAGAGTGTTAACTTTAGTCAAGGTGACATGGTTCAGCATATTTTCCAAATGTCAGGAATAAAAAGTGATGATATCAAGGTAGCATGTGGAATCGCATGTTGAAACTCTGACATTTATTGGAAAAATGTATGCTTACTAACTAAACCCGATGAATTACATTAAGCTGATGATTCTATCTGCTACTTGTAAACAAGTCTTTTCGTTTAATCATGCATTTTTCTTATAAAACCAGACAGACCAGTGATGAATCATTGTCTTTGATGTTCTACATAAGGATAATATCGATGACAGGGGGAAGAAATGTTGTCCGTTCCTTAGTATTTGTAAACCGCAATTTTAGTCTGAAGAAATGCATGATTTTGATCTTTTAACACCAAAATTCATCTGATTATTTGTGCAAAAGATGTGGATACCAACTTTCAAGGAATGTTCTGCTAAAGTCTGATTATTACCAGTAAGTGTTGCCTGAAATGTTGCAAGAACCTCTGCCAGTCTCCATTTCCTGTTTCAAGTGTAGATCTTTCAAAATATAACGCTATTGAGCAGCAGAGGTCTCTAGAGTTCAATTCAAGTTTCCCAAAGCAATTTCTGTAGGTGTTTTTTAATACTGAATAATGCATTTTACACCGATGCTGATTTTCCTGTGACCTAGCCTTACTTCTTAAAGAATACACTGTAAAAAATGCATTCATTAAACAAAACAGAGTGAAGATAACGAAGGACATGCCCTGCAATGTACTGCTGAAAGCCGCCAAGAACAAATGTAATGACTCAGTGGATTTTTATTCATACCAACTTTCTTAATTATTACACACTCTTACGATCACAGACATTTTAGTTAATATTCTTTAAATTTCTTTGTCTTTCAGAAACTTATTTATTATGTGGGGCTGTATGCATTTCTGTTAAGGCAGAGCAACTTTTTTTTTTTTCCTACCAGATCACTTCTCTTTTTGGCTAAATCTGTTGATTTAAGGTTGGAGGAAACACATTTTTCTCTTTTCTGTCGCTCTGTTTAGACCAGTGATCTTTATACAGCCAGAGGAAATCTGTACCTGATGACAAATTTAATTTCCTTTGGGTAAAGCCAATTGTAGCTTCAAGCACGTGAAAGATAAAAACAAGAATTTAGCATTTTCTTTCCTGGTTAGTGTCAGAGATTTTGTGTTTTAAAATATAACAGCGATTTGCATACAGATGAGTAATAGAGCTGAGACCACTCCCTGTTCTCTGCATCATTAACTCTGGCTTCACTGCCTCTGCACACACGCTCTTACATTTTCACACACCGTGAAAGTAATTGTGGCGGCTGGCAAACTGCAGAAACCAAACCAAAGAATCATTCCTCAGAAGTCTTTTCAGAAAACCGCTGAGACAAGACAGAGACGCCATTAGGTAAGATTTTGACAATTGTAATCGTTGCACCAAACTCAGCTTATGTATATTTTTCTAATAAAATAAGAGCTTGGTTAAAAAAAAGGGGAAAAATGCAGATTAGCAGTGATAAATACAATAAAAGCAGGGATTGGATTTAATACTTTCTCTGCTGATTGTTCTTAAAGTAACATTTGGATTTAAATTAGGATATTATTTTTTAAAAACATTTTTTTTCTGAATACTTGATTCAGTTTAAAAATATATCCCCATTAAAAGGTTAAATGATTATAAAATGATGGAGCTATTTGATATTATTGTAAAATGAAAGCATAGGCAAGGAAAAATGCAACTTTTGTTGCATCCCAAAAGTAAATGCAACAAAAGCAACATATGTAATTACATATTTAATATCTATGTTAATATCTATGGATGGTTGAACATACAAGTCATATCTTTAAAAAAAAAAAAAGCTCTAAAACCTCATTATTCAGTTTTAACTGCAGACTTTAAACTTAATTATATTTGTTTTACTTCTCCAAAGATGTACTTCGAAAAAAAAATATATATATATATATATATATAGTTTCTTTTGCTATAGGACGGAAAATTAACACACAGAAGAACAAACTAACTTCCTCTTTCTTTAACATGATGTACCTTCATCTGCTGTTTTGAACTTTTCCCAGTATTATTCTTTTTGATATCATCTGCTCACAATGTTTTCTTCGCTAAATCAGTAATTATAAATTGAATATTTCTAGCAGCAATTTAATCCACCGAAAAACCACTTATGTCATTATTAAGAGCTTTTATTGCAGGCAGATTTCTGACTCAAAACACGAGGTCCTTTGCACATTCAGATACGTAACATGTCATTTTCACATTGAAGGTTATCAAAATAAATACTTTTCAAAATTGTTTGTGGGTGTAGTTAATATTTTTGTTTTGGGCGACTTTATACGTAATAGTTTTGCAAATTGAATGTTTTCATTTTGCTTTTCTGAATTCCACACAAATTTTCAGATTTAGCATTCTGCATAGATACATGTTTTGTTCTGAATTTGCTTTATTTTTTCCATCATTATGGCGTTGTAGCCAAACCTCCACCTAACCTCTCTTCCCTTATGTAGTTTCAAACACTTTCCCTCTCACTCATATGTTTCCATACATATGATTGTGAAATCACCACATTAAATTAAACTCAGAGTTTGGTTTTCCTCATTTATTTTAGTCTCAGATTCCATTTTTTATTTGTGTTATTGTTTTAGATCAAAGTCAACTCTCCTGTGTAGTTATTAAATACTGTAATCAATCTGCTGGTGCAGATGCACTGCTCATTTCTGATTAACTTTCATCGCTGGTGGACTCTGAGTATAGCTGCTCCCAACTTTTCTCACTGGTTGATGAAGATGCAACGCTCCGACTGATGGTTCCAAACGTTTATTAAAGGAATCTTGAGTCTTGAGCCATTTCACACCCTTGATTTCATACCTTAGTATTTTAGAAAAAATATAAATTAAATCTATTTAGCACATTTTTAATCCTTGGGATTAATATTGATATAATATTTTGTGTTTGTTTGTTTTGTCCTCCACTATAAATTCATTCAGATTTGAACAATTAAACCCACAGGGTTTTGCGACACAATGGACCATGAGAGAAAGCTCAAGATGTGTTTGGTTTTGGCTGGTAAGTGTTTAGTAAATTACTCTATCCATCTTATTTTGTTCCTCAATAATTATTTGTAACTTTGTGCTTTGGTTCTGATCAGTGATTTGCAGCCCGGTGCTCGGAGACGAGTGGACGGCCGATGTTGTAAAGTCCATTGACGCTCTGGTGGGCTCCTGTGTTGTGCTGCCCTGTACAGTCAGTCATCCTGGGACTTACCTGTCCACCTCCAGACTCAGGGGCATCTGGCATCGTAAGGACAAATGGAACGAGAACTTCTACCATGAGGACAGCACAAAGATCCTGGACAGCTTTAAGGGCCGAACCAAGTTGCTGGGAAACCTGGGTCAGAACAACTGCACCTTAGAAATAGTTCAAGTTAAAGATCATGACAACGGCCCTTTCTGCTTCCGCGTTGAACTTGTACGAAAAGACAACAACGAACCCACTAAGGAAAAGTTCTCCTTTGTTGAGAAATGTGCTGATATCAAAATGATCCGTATGTAAATACTCCACATGCTGTATATCAATGCTGCTCGTTTGTTTCACCCATTTTTACATTAACTGCTACCTGAATTTGTTGTTCACAGATGACGTACCTAAACCCAAACTGGGTCCAATAAAGACGGCCAATCCAGGCAAACCCTACACCCTCACCTGCTCTGTTCACCACACCTGCCCCTCGCATCGCCCTCAGATTAAATGGAGTCGGGAAAATAAGGATGATGAAATCACTGAAGTTCATAAACCCATTCATTCGGGGATCTGGGAGGCAGAATCCATCCTGTCCTTCGTTCCTGAGGAAAAGGATGACGAATCAGAGCTCATCTGCACAGCAACATTTAATGGAGGAATGAAATCAGAGGAAAAGTTCACACTTAATGTAAAACGTGAGACAAACTTTGGTTTGCTTTTTTGTTTATTTTGAAAATTCAGCCATCTTAAATCGTGCCCACTTGTTGCTGTTTGGCATAAAAAATGAATGGCTTACATTTGGTTTGCAGGCATAGAAAACTACAACCACATCATCATTCCTGCTGTTGCAGTCGCTGCCACTGCTGTGATCTTTGGACTCTTCTGTGTTTTGATGGTGAAGAAATACAAGTGAGTAACAAAGTACCAAACTCATTTTCATTAACAGTGAACCTGTATTTGGTTGCAGATGTCTAATATTTTAACAAATGTTTGGTCTTTTAAAGGAAACGTATTCAAGAGCTTCAAAGTCAAGATGGCAGGTATAAAAAAGACAGTTTGTTCACAGTTATAGCTACATTTAACTACATTATTATAATACACTTTACTTTTCAACCATTAGCATGTGGAACAGGATGTCTAGACTGTCTCGCAGGTGAGAAATAGTCGTTTTGTAATCAATGTCCTTGCCTCTGTCAGACAGTTAAAATGATTATTCTCATCTTAGTAACATTGTACTTATATAATATAATATTTAATTCAGTATGTGACATTTTCAGGCTTCGACCTGGCGCCTCAGGACCAACTCCTTCTAATCAAAGGCAAGAGATCTTACTTTTCTCAATGCAGCACTGAATTTAAGAGAAAAGGTTCATATTTTCTGCTGCAGCTTCAAATAGACCTGCAAACTGCTGAGTTGGAGTTTTTTTCTTAAGTGTAAAAGATTAATTCCTTTTTTTTTTACTTTAGACAAAATGCTTCCTAAAACATTTGCATACTTTCTGTTCCTTCTTTGTTTTTCCAAGAAGGTCTATTTGGAGCAGATTTTCAAGGTAACTGGAACTTTTAGTGGCTTTGTAAAAACCTTACGTATAAGACAAGCTCTTGTATTTTTATTTGAAATATTACTCATATAGTATTTAATTTGTCTTTAACAGGAGACCCCAAAGGAATCAACATGATCAAAGGTGAATATTTAGCTTAAAGAAACTACAAGTTGTAAAGTTTTCTTGGTGTGTGTTTTAATTGTAAAAACTGTTATTTGAACCATCAGTCCCAATAATGCAAACTCCTGTGGTGGACAGACAACTAACAAACCTCGCTTCCCGTCTCCGAAGAGGTAACCACTTCAATTAGATTTATGTAATATTTCATATGAAAAGTTTCTAATTGTTATTTCTGCTGTTGTGGTGGGATCATAAAGCCAACAAAAATCCAACAATTACAAACAGGTATGATTCAGTTTCTTTTTCCTGCTATTTAAAATTCAGTCCATTTTTTATAAACACCCTTATCTTCCTTATTCTTCATAGGACCTGGATGACAACGACGACTACATGAACACTGCAGACTTGAATATTTATGGAAACGTGTAAAAATGTAAAAATTGATGATCAAAGTAAATAGCCAGTGTAATTATCAGCATCCTTTGTTTCAACAAACCGGTTGTATTCTTTTGATTCTTCTGATTTAATGGTGAATTAAGGTACATGCTTTACATATGCACAGATTTAAGTCTTTATAACACCGGCTATGTTAATATATGCTACGTTTACTGCACCTTCCTCAACTGTGGCATCCCTACCAATAAAAATGAAAGGGTCTGTGTGCTCACAGTGATTATTTGTATAAATCACAAATTTATCCATCCATCCACTCATCCATGCATATTGTGTTTCAGCCAATGTTTGATTTATAACTATGAAAAATATTTTGAACATGCAAATAAACCTTTTTAAAAGAACACAGAGATGTTTTATTGGCACTCTGACGAATAGTGACAATAAACTGAAAACTGCTCAAATATTAACTCTGCGGATGTTGCATTGCTCAGTTAAAGAGCAAGCAATCAATGTACAGCTCTCAAATTAAGCACTAAATTTCTCTGGCAATAGATTGGTTCATGTGTACAAAAGCTTTAAAAATATTATCAAATTATTAAAATGTTGGAGTAGCTTAAAGGATGGCCAGAAGTCTATCTGTTGTCCATCCTCAAATATTCCTGGCTAGGGTCACGGGGGAGTTAGCGCCAGTGATCAACATCCAAGATGCAGAGTTTGTCTCTGGTTCCCAGTCTGTCACAGGATGGACAAACAGGTAAACGTCCAGTTAACACTTTGCCTCCATTCCTGAATGCAAAGTAGAATCTGCAACTAAAGGGCAAGCATGAAGTATCTTCCAAGCAATTTGTGCCTGGAAGATACTTACAAAAGTAACTATGTTGCATTCAAAACATGACTTAACAGAAATTTGACTTCATAATCTACCACTCTGAAACTGGGCCTCTGTCCTAACAAGTGTGTGCTCTTTTGACACTCCCCCTTCATCCCTTTATCACAACGTTTCTCCATGAAGCCTTTAGCAAAGTTTTCTAATTGTTGCTACCGCTAGTTTGAAGGAGCTGAGTTGGGGAGTCGTTCTCTGTGAGACAGAGCCTTGGCATGGAGACTGCAGCTCAGAGGAGGAGGAGCTGAGAAATGGTGAGAAATGGCTGCCAACGATCCCCAAGACATTTGGTATAGTATTCTGTGGGCTGATGAGACAAAAATGAAACATTTTGGTAGGTGTGTGTGTGTCTCACATCTGGCATTAAAATAATACAGCTTATCAAAAAAATACATAAACACATCACGTAAACGCCGACAGTGAAACACGATGATGATGTGATGATCTGTGGTTGTTTTGCTACTTAAGGACCGGAGAAGCTTGTCGTAATTGATTAAACCATGAAATCTGCCCTCCACCAGAAAGTGCTAGAAGGGGCTGTGCAGCCATTGGCTTATGGCCTAAAGCTCTCCAACACTTGATTTAGAAAATGACTCAAAGCACACCTGCTAATCCAACTCTAAATACCGTGAAAAAAATCAGAGGCGTGGCCATTTCCTAGTTAAAGTCTAGATTTACATCCAATTGAGATATTTTAACTCATTGTCAATTATCATAAATACTTGATGACAGTCAATCCCACTAAAGGTGGCAGAACAATTTCTTTAGGCTTGGAGGACATTTTCATTTCTTAAAACAGTAAATCATTCAAATACTTGATTTCACATTTATTGAATGATGTTTGTTTGAGGTTGTCTTTGCTTGGTGTTAAAATTCATTTGGTGACTGACCAGATAAGCAAAAGCGAATAAGCAGAAGTCAAATACACTTTCACAGCACCATACACAATCACTCTGCAGGTTTTTAGAAAGTCAGTCAGCAACGGTCCTGTGAGCTCAAAACATCACTTTAATCCAAACAGGAAGGTTTGAAGTTTTATAACTGAATTAGTTGAAGGGATTACAGCTTATCAACTTTAACAAGTTTCCTGTTATAAAGTATTAAAATATATGTGTCAGAAAGCAGTTTATATGTAAATTATTTTCATATTTCCCAAAATAAGTTAGCTGCATATAGCTGGGTATTTCCTGATGACAGCTTCTGGTGTTCAAGGCGATTGTTTTTATCTCCATGGTTCATTTACATCACACAATAAAAGGTTGAGCGGCGTATAAGAAAATATTTATCTTTTCATGCAATCCAAGTTCCTTTTTATGTTAAAAAGGTAATCTGCTCCATACAGCCAACAGAGTTTTAAGTATTTGTCCTTCTAAATCAAATATTTAAAATCAAAAAGTGAACGAATGCTGTCTTCATTCAGTTTAACTTAAACCACCCCACATCAGTGAGGAGACTTTAATCTGTCACAAGGTGGGGATTGGAAGGTGAATCAGGAAAACTCCTGGTTTTAACCTCCCTGCTGGTCTCTCAGATTCAACTCTTATGGTAATTATAATCTGAGAGTGTTTCTCCTTTTCGGCTGAGATGGTGTTCATCTTAAGAACCAGGGGATAACACATGCTGCTAACATGAGGCGTCATAATAACAACTCAAATGGTTTACATCTAACCTGTTGTTGGAGTTCATTCATTTCTGTCTCTGTGCTCCACCAGGTCCATTAACTAGTTCCAGGACCCGATCAGAACCCCTCTGTGTAAATTACCTTGAGAAATAATGAGATTTGGTTACAAACAAGCTTTAATGCTGGAAAATGATCAAATGTTACAAGCCATACATGTCGTACAAATGGAAAAGATAAAGAGTTACATTCACCGTCCAGCGTTGATGTCACTTAGCAAACCTTATGGATGAAACCAAGTGAGCCAAAGATTGTAGCACGAGTTTAGCTTTTTATTCTTCTCTGCAATCTGTACCCTCCCTAAAGGGGAGTCTAATCACTTTCATTCTGTTTATGTGTGACTGGTGGCAGTCACACATAAACATGGCTATGTAAGCTGCAGCGTGTGTGTGTCAGCAGGTAAAAAAGGCTAAACATTGTGTTCTAGATGAACAGTCCCCACGAACTTCAGCATCAGTCTTCAAACTGGGGAAGATTTTTATACATGCTATTCCAGTTTCTGCGCCACCGATTAAATAGGTGATACAGTGGATCTTGGGTTCTCATCCATCCATCCATTTTCTAACATCCTTGTCCCTAGTGGGGTCAGGAGGTGCTGTGCCTATCTCCAGCTAACGTTCTACAGAGTTAAATCAACTCTGCAGAATTTGGTCCTTATTAGAACTGGTTTTAATTTAACTCTTTCAGAGTTATTTCAACAGGAAACTGAGTAATTTTAACACTTGAAATAGTTATAACTACTCAAACTATTGTTGAAATAACTCTGTAAGAGTTAAATTAATGCCGATTCTGAAAAGGCTAAATATACTCTGCATAGTGTTGATTTAACTCTGCAGAATTTGTTGAGCATCATAGATCACCATATTTAGTAAAACTAGTTTGAAATCATTTTGCACCCCTCAAAATAGAAACGTAGGGCTTTCTTCTCTTCTCTTTTTTTAACATCATCTGCAAACTCGGATTCCAATGTGTCATCTCAGATAAGATATTTTAGTAAATGTGTTGTTTACTTCTGCTGCCAGAAGAAGCAGAACTGAAAATTATTTCTGCACCAATCTTGCAGAGCCCAGCATTACTAAAATGTATCTTTCCACAGATAGGTGTGTGGGTTAAATCTGAGGGAAGTGCAGTGAAGCAATAACGTGAAAACCTGTAGTATGTATTTTTCCATGTGATTGAAAATAATGTGCCTTTTTACTGTTTTTAATTTTTACCAATTTGACCTGTATTATTTGTTTCGTTGACTCGACATTCAACAAAATATGTGGTGGAAGAGATAATTATGCTCGCTGTTTAGCTTGAATCATCTGCTGCTTGTGTGTCCAATTTCCAAATTTACATTTTTGTCCGCCTTACGTAATAGCCACTGGCAGCCAGCACTGGAACAGCGCTGCGCTGGCCGCTGCAGCAGAGTGCCTGCACAGTTCAGTCTGCAGCTCATCCTGTTGATCACAGCTGGTGAACGAGACGCGTCCTACTCTGACCTGGGCGTGTTAGAGATGTCGCATGATTAAACTTTAGACCTGGCTAGCTTAAAAACAGAAAATAATACCAGAGGGAGTGTTGCAAAGTTGCTACCGCTGCGGCTGGCTGCAGGAATGCTGTTGCTTACTTTTGAGCTTTTTCTTGCCCCTTTTTTCTTTCCCCCCCCTTTTTTTTGCGTTTCTCTGCTAGTCTGCTGTCCCTTGCACGGTAATTGTTTTGCACATTTGGGCTTATTCTTATAAATCCACTGCAAGATTGAGTATATGGGGATTAGCAGGTAGCACTTGCCCGAACAGCTTCGCAATAGCGATTACTTAAAATGAAAACGAGAGCGGGGCGGTTCTAATTCAGCTCGTGGTGTATGAGTGTGTATGGAGCTAAATTGAGGCCATAAAGTTTGTTCATTAAAAAAAAAATCAAAATTTAAAAATAATTGTTAAACTAAAAAAGGAAAACTGAAAGTTAAAAACTCCTTATTAGTTTTTAACTATAAGGACTCTTTCTTTCTGCTCTGGGAAGCTGAAGCAGTCAGATTGATTGGTATTCTGCTTTATTTTGAGACCTTGAGAAATGTCCACCACTGCTCAAATTTGACAGTATTATATATGTGCCACTGAGATTTGTGTTGTGTGTTTACATAAGCAGCTTATATCAGTGAAGCATGTTATTTTTCAAATGTACTCACATTAACAGAATATAAGACTGACATGACACTGTCATAAACATGAAATAACACCCGTCATGAACATGAAGGAGTCTTTATGAATGTTGTCATGAAGTGTCATTCAGTAAATAATGACACTTTTAATGCAAAGTTACTTTAAAAGTTGCCTTGAAAGTCCATTAAAAGTGCCAACTTTGTATTAAAGTGTCATTGTTTACAAAATAATGCAAAGTTGGGACTTTTAGTGGACTTTCAAGGCAACTTTTAAATCAACTTTGCCTTAAAAATGTCATTATTTACCAAATGACACTTCATGACAACTGTCATAGACATTCATGAAGACCCCCTCATGTTTATGACAGATGCTATGTCATGTTTATGACAGTGTCATGTCAGTCTTATGCACACCCCTTCAAATAAAGTGTTAGCAAACAATGTTTTAAAGACGTTTTCAGTTGCCACACTTCCTGAATGCAACAGCTGGGAATATTTTGCAGTCACTGTGTTGAGCTGGACTGACGACCTGACCAGGGTGCGCCGCATGTCGCCCGTTGACCTTCCCTGGCGACCCCTCTAGGGATAAGCATGTTGTATAATGGATGGTTGCAGTGTTGAGCTGTCCGTCATAATTTAACACCTACATGGAGCCTTCTGAGGTCTCACCCCCACATTGAACAGGGCCAGATGTTTGGAAAATAAATAAATAAATAAATCTGAAGGTGGAAAAAAACTAATCTGAAAAGAAATTCTAAGCGTTTTTGTTGGTGTTTGTTTGTTTCATTATTTTTTGTTTCAAATTTATTTTTCATTTTGAAATCATTATTTTTCAGCTTCCAAGTTTGCTGGATTTTTTTTTAAACTTTATGACCTCAATTTAACTCCATACTCTTGTGCGTGGGCTTGCTCATTCCCTGTGGTACGAGGTATGTGATTTTTCCTGCTTTTCCCTGTACTCTATTTTAAACTAAAACTTTCAAAAATGGTATATAACGGATAACAAATGTTCCTGTGCAGATGGAACCACAACTGTCGTCTTTTTAAGTAAAACCAGTAGCAGTCTTTTGTTTTTATTGAAAGCATTCTTTCTCCAACAGCGCAGCTGACCTCATCCTCCTACTTGTTTGGTTCCAGCTCTTCAAAGCAATGCAGGAGACTTATAAGGTAAAACTAAAAAAAAGAAACATTTTTAGTTTATAAGCAGCGTAAATTTGGCTTCAAATTGCAGCTACTAAGACAGCAGTGTGAACTAGTGTAATCACAGGATACTACTGTTCATTACTTTTTTCCCTTGTGGTAAGAGTAATAAGAATTTACAACACTGATGAAACATTTTCTTGCATTGTAAAGTTTATGTATGCATTCTGTTGGAGTCCATTGAAAAGTTCATGCATATGCTACTGCAGTCTCACTTCCATGGGTTGAGTCTGGGAAATACTTGAAAATAAGCCAACTGGACCCTGAGCTTTTTATTGTCATGGCTTAGCTTTAAAACCAGGGTCTGGTATCGTTCTTCCGCAATCGAAAATACTGCAGACTGAAGGCTGAGATAAATCCAGGCCACCCTTTCATTTTGACATTATTTATACCAAGTATAAGTGGAGTTTTTATATATGTGTTAATTGAGTGATATGTAAGGCAGCGATCAAAAGAATCGTCTCGGGCTTTCTTCACTCATTTTTATGAGTGTGTGTTTATACAAAACCTCATAAATCAATTCCAAATAAACATAATTAACTCCTTATTCACCAAGCTCCATTTGAGAAAATTCAGAGAAACCTAGGGAATTCATTTTGCTTACTTAAAACTAAACCTGAAAACACATTTTATGCAGATAAACTATGTAAATCGGTCCTTAGGGGTGCTCTTATGCTTCTGCGCAAACTTTGCACAGAAGCAAATTTACTATTTTACAAAATTTGTAAATTTACTAATTTACAAATTTCCTATTTTGCACAGAAGCAAAATATTCTTTTTCTTTTTGGTTACAACTGTACTGCTTGGTCAATGTCCACATCACAGCACTGTGCGGATGTCAAAACAACCTATGCGCACCCATAAAGCTTATCAAGAAATAGACAGTTGGTGTCCTAATATGGCTTTTACTTAATTAGTTGATTAACCTCTTACACCCTCAGGGGGTATAAATAAATTTAAACTTAACATTTTGGGCAAAACCTTTATGCGGAATAGTTTTTGAAAGATCAAAGCCTCTTTTAGCGGATAATAAAAAATAAAAAAAAATGTAAAGGCACGTGGAGCCTTTGTTTACAGAGCGAGCCGAGGTCCCGTGGCAGCTGGACCCACCGGTGGGTCCGTCGGGTTCTAGGGGTTAAGTAAAATGTTTGGGTCTGTTTGTGCAGACCCAAACAGACAAGGATGAAAACCAAACTTGTCATTGAAGTATAAGTTTTAATGAGGATACAGCAGCGATGGACAGCAGCTGTCAATCATAATGACTGGCAGCCCTCGATGTAATCGTGGATTTGCAGCAAACACTTTTTACAAGGTAAGAAGATTAACATTCATGTACTTAATAAAGAAGCATGATTGAAAAGATATCAAATATTGTCTTATGTAAAAGGTACGCGTCTAGTAGCCAGGGAGAAAATGCCCCACCATTATATTGTCTAATGTGTGGAAAAAAACTGGTTAGCATCTAATGTTGTGTTTGTTTTTAAGTTTATGACCTAGAGATATAAATCATTCGCCGTGAATTCAGGCAAACACAGCAATTTGATCAACACATCAGGAGGGAGGCTGGGCGGGTCGGTTTCTAAGCTAGCTGTTTTATTCGATTGTAAATACTGTCGTCTACGAGCCTCAGCTCGGTGTGTTATGCCCACAGACATTAACTTGACTTGAACAAGAAGTAACAATACTGGCAAAAAGAAGTTAGGAAAACAGTTTCAGTCGCTCTGTTCATTACTCCCATCCCTCATTCCCAAAGTCCATCGTGACAGTGATTAAGTGACATAATTGCAAAGGGTCATAAACTCATCTCACTTAGACACTCACCTCCATGGAGATGCAATAGCAAGCACTGATCAGTAGTGTTTCTTAGCTTTGCACATGTGTGATTCATTTGCAAAGTGGACATGGAATCGGCTGCTGTCCTCTCTGCTCTGGTTGTTTGCTGGCAGATGATTTTGCGAGACTAACTGCAGCACGTAGGAAACTGCAGAGGCTCACGGCAGCACTATCTTCTCACTCAGTTACAGCAGAGCGACTGGTGCCTTCACATGTCGCCACAAAGTCTACAAAAATACACTAAAAATGCACTAGATTTCTCGCTAATCACTGTTTAAGTCACTAAATATAGCAACAAAGTTGTTAATTTTCCAACACCCCCTCTTAACTTCATCCACTCATACCCACGCTTGACTGTGCTGTTTAAGTTATTGTGACATCTGTTCTGTGTGGTAAGATGTCCTGGAAATGATCTGAAAGTGTAACTAACACTCCTGCAAAAGCACAACCCCACCCATGACAAACTTTACATAATTCCACAAAAGTGGGCCCTGCCAAGAGACACTAATAGTAATGGAAATAAATAATTCCTGTTGTCTCTGTTTGCAAAAACAATTATATAATGTCTATATTTTGTAGGGGAAATCATTTCATAAGCACAATATAATTGCAGCATCAAATTTTAAATGGTTCTCAGTCATTTTGTGATATTCTGAATGTGATTTAATATTTTACTCATGGTAACAACTGCTGTTCCTTTTCAGACTTTTCAGTGAATCAAATATAATATTTCTAATTGTTGTCTTTACATAGGTTTCAACATTGAAGAGCAATTAGACCAACCAACACGCCAAAGGAATGGAAAAAGACAGGAAGATGATCATTTTCTTTTTATTCTTGGCTGGTAAATTGTTTATTAAATTGTCATTTCAAGTTTCTTGATGTTCATCATTCATTTAATTCTTAACCTCCACTATTATATCCATTTAAGGAATTTGCAGCCCTGTGCTCGGAGCCGAGTGGACGGCCGATGTTGTAAAGTCCATTGATGCTCTGGTGGGCTCCTGTGTTGTGCTGCCCTGTACAGTCAGTCATCCTGGGACTTACCTGTCCACCTCCAGACTCAGGGGCATCTGGCATCGTAAGGACAAATGGAACGAGAACTTCTACCATGAGGACAGCACAAAGATCCTGGACAGCTTTAAGGGCCGAACCAAGTTGCTGGGAAACCTGGGTCAGAACAACTGCACCTTAGAAATAGTTCAAGTTAAAGATCATGACAACGGCCCTTTCTGCTTCCGCGTTGAACTTGTACGAAAAGACAACAACGAACCCACTAAGGAAAAGTTCTCCTTTGTTGAGAAATGTGCTGATATCAAAATGATCCGTATGTAAATACTCCACATGCTGTATATCAATGCTGCTCGTTTGTTTCACCCATTTTTACATTTACTGCTCCCTGTATTTGTTGTTCACAGATGACGTACCTAAACCCAAACTGGGTCCAATAAAGACGGCCAATCCAGGCAAACCCTACACCCTCACCTGCTCTGTTCACCACACCTGCCCCTCACATCGCCCTCAGATTAAATGGAGTCGGGAAAATAAGGATGATGAAATCACTGAAGTTCATAAACCCATTCATTCGGGGATCTGGGAGGCAGAATCCATCCTGTCCTTCGTTCCTGAGGAAAAGGATGACGAATCAGAGCTCATCTGCACAGCAACATTTAATGGAGGAATGAAATCAGAGGAAAAGTTCACACTTAATGTAAAACGTGAGACAAACTTTGGTTTGCTTTTTTGTCTACTTTGAAAATTCAGCCATCTTAAATCGTGCCCACTTGTTGCTGTTTGGCATAAAAAATGAATGGCTTACATTTGGTTTGCAGGCATAGAAAACTACAACCACATCATCATTCCTGCTGTTGCAGTCGCTGCCACTGCTGTGATCTTTGGACTCTTCTGTGTTTTGATGGTGAAGAAATACAAGTGAGTAACAAAGTACCAAACTCATTTTCATTAACAGTGAACCTGTTACAGATGTCTAATATTTTAACAAATAAAACACATTCAAGAGCTTCAAAGTCAAGACAGCATGTATAAAAAAGACAACTTGCTCACAGTCACAGCTACATTTAACTACATTATTATAATACACTTTTCTAACATTAGCATGTGGAGCAGGATGTCTGGACTGTCTCGCAAGTGAGAAAATAGTCACTGTGCAATCAATGTCTTTCCCTCTGCGACACAATTGAGTATAATTATTCTTATCTCAATGACATTGGAGTTGTAATTCACTAAGTAACATTTTTTAATTTCTTTACTTCTCTAAGCACAGAACTGAATTTCAGGGAATAATTCTTTATTTTCGCTGTGGATTTCAAATAGACTTGTGAGTTGTTATTTTGGCAGTAAAAGAGAAATTCTTTTTTTGACCTTAGGCAACATTTCTCCAAAACAATTTGCATAGTTTCTGTTCTTCTTTAACTTTCCCAGAAGGTCTATTTGGAACTAAGTTTTGGAACTGTCTGTGGCTTCGCAATAACATTATTTATAAGCCAAAACACTTTTTTTTTTTTTACATTCCACATAAACTCATTTAATTTGTCTTCACAGGAGATGCTACAGAAATGAGTCTGGGGTGAATATTTGACATTTAAGAAACTTTTAAAGGTAAAAGTTTGTTGGTGTGTGTTTTTTCTTTTAATTTGAAAATCTATTATATGAATCATCAGGCCCTGTGATGCAAACTCCTATGGTGGACAGAAAGATAACAAACCTCTCTTCCTATCACCAAAGAGGTACCTCCTTCAGACTGAATTAGATTTATAAAATAATTTTCTGTGAAATGTTTCTAATTGTTACTTCTGCTGTTGTGGTGGGACCATAAAGCCAACCAAATCCCTGCAAATAAATACAGGTGCTATACTTTTTTCAGTTAATTATTCAATGCAGTTACATTTATTCTACTTTTTTAACCAACAAATATCCTGATGATCCTTATTTTTCACAGGATCTTGATGACAATGATGACGACACTGCAGACCTGAACATGCATAGAAACATCTAAATAGTTAAGATGTTTCCCAGTGTAAGACTTGGTGATCACTGTAAATTTTCAACACCTTTTGTTTTAACTCTTTGGTGACTTAAGGAACTTTACGCACATACATACAGATTAAAGTTTTAAAGTTTTTACAGCTATGCTAGTATGGGCTACATTTATCTCTTTAACTGTTGGGTCTTTCCTGTACCAATAAACATGAAAAGCTCTGTGTGCTGCACAGTGATTATTTGTGAAAATCATACATATCCATCCATCCATCCATCCATCCATCCATCCATCCATCCATCCATCCATCCATCCATCCATCCATCCATCCATCTGTGAACTCTTCACTTTGTTTCATCTATTCCTCCCAAATTAAAATCAGAAATACTGAATATTAATCAGAAAACCACTGACGGTTTTTCTGCATCAGTTAAAAGATACTTAGTTACAAGCAGTGACACAGTACAGCTGAGACATCAAGTCCCCAAACCGAAATCTACACACAGCTGCAAAGCTTCTTGTGTTGTTAGGTTTCTCTGAAGACATTTTAGTAAAACCTGCTGAAGACATTCTTCTTTCAAACAAGTTTTACCTTAACAGGTTTTTAAGTACCATTGATTTACATCAATTAACTGTTTTGGTCTTTTTTAATAACGTTTTAGCTGAATGTTTTAATTTCTATTTTGTATCTTTATGGAGCACGTTATGATTTTTAATCTGTAAAAGATGCCTCACAAATAAAAATAGCTTTCTTATTTACAAAATACCAACACACTTTTTGGTGTGCTCATGCTCATGTCAAATGGTTTTCCGTCTGAAAACCATTTGATTATTACTCCTCAACTTCACCTTTATGAGCTAATTTTTGTAAATCTATGACAGAGTCCCTCAACACAGTAAAGTGGATGGTTGTTGTGTCACAGAATAACGGTAACGGTTCTAATGGTAAGAACACAAGTGCAAGGAGATTATATGCTTTATTTTTATTTTTTTTTCTTCAAAGTAAACTGTGACTCTCAGATGATCTTGGGATCGACCGACTCAGATTTGAAAAGGGTTGGCAGAAGAAATGATTGTTTTTCTTCGTTTTTATTTGATTTCTTCAGGGCTACCATGCTGTAATGGTAGCCAGGAATACTAATTCACCAGTGAGTGGACATTAAATGGGCTCCATAAATAAATTTATCCAAAGGTCTACAGCAGAGGCTGTCTCTTTGAATAAGTTAGCAATGTCATACTTTTCAAGTGGAGAAATAAGTGTGAAACTGACAAATCCAGCTAAAGAGAAATGTCTGTCAATAAGGGTGTCTGTCTGCTTAATTTGAAGACTTAAAAAGATTAAAATCAAGACGTGTAAATCCTTATGAGCAATGATCTGGCCTCCGCTGTTAATGAAGATTAGTTTACAATTAGTAATGAGCAATAAACCCTTGAATAGACTTGCAGAATGAGCATAAAGATTTTATGTATTAAAAAATAAGAGTGAACTATTGTGTGCAAAAAATAAGGTTTGGTGCAAATAACACAACCAGTGTGTTCAAAGACCAAATCGTACTGCTTATTGGCAAGAAATGCCTTAAAAGTACCACAGATCTCCATGTCTATGATAAAGCCAGTCTGATATCATTTTGCATATTTGAAAATGGAAATATTGCACGTGTTTCTCCTATTTTTTTGTACAACTCAAACGAAAGACTTTAATGTGTCATCTCCGATAAGTTATTTTAGTAAATGTGTTATTTACTTCAGCTGCCTTTTTAACTTCAGAAAAAGCAGAACTGAAAATCAGTTCCTTAATCTTGTCATGTGGGTGGGTTAAATCTGAGGGAAGAACACGAAGCGATAAGGGGAAAACCTGTAGAGCGTAGATAAGAAAATGAAGATGGCTGGAGCAGATCACTAGTATAAAGGAGAAACTTTAAAATGTACTCTGTTCAGTTGCTTGTTAATACAAACAACAAATCAGGCAATCACACTGAAGGTACTTTTCACATTTGGTTATCTAGATATGGTTAGGACATTTGGTTAAGTTTAAAGTCAGAATCAGAATGGGGAACAAAGAGGATTTTCTTCCCACATAGGCTGGTCTTATTAGGTCGGAAACTACTGATCTACTCAAAGTTTTTACAAACAGTTATTGCTCCAAATGGGAAAAAAAAAGCTGACATCAGAAAAGAATAGGCAGACTATTTGAGTATGATTGTATGGAAAGATTCCCTCCATCCACTCCTTGTTCTAACCGAGGATGGTGGACTGTCATCTGTGAACTCACGATACACTGAATCTTGAAGCAGCTCGGCTACAGCAGCAGGAGCAAAAGGTGCTAGCGGATCAATGCTGCTGCTGAAGAGCTGCCAGAGCTTTTCACAATATTTATCTAGATCATTGACGTTGCCTTGGAAACCATTTCCCCATTACAGAAAAATAGGTAGCTACTGAACCAAAATATGGGCTTTGACTGTTTCATCATGACTCAGGTCTTAGTGACCCCATTTAAGTTGGTCACAATTACAGCTGGAAGTCCTTTGGTATGTCAGCTTTGCACATCTACAGTCTTACATTTTGCCCAATATTCTTTACAAAATCACTCAAGCTCAGTCAGATTGCACCACTGCAGCTAACAGTTGTTTGTCATGGGTCTTAATTGAATAAGCAGCTTCAGACTGTTTCTATTAGTAGATCTGTTGGATCTACAGAGGCAGACAGAGTGGGAACTGAACCAGCAACCAACTCCTACCAACATCACCACCACCGTCCCGTAATCCTGTTTGAATTAAAATATACAACACTTGCTCAGTTTTATTGCTACGCAGTCATGCAACTCTAATTCAGGAGTCAAAAGTACTTTGGTGAATTAGCCAAGCATGAAATGCATTAGTGATATTTAGGGGATGTGTGCTTCTCATTGTTGTCATGGCTAAAAATCAACAGTGAGACAGGAAAACCCAGCTTGGTTAGTATTTGAATGCTTTATATAAAAAAAGAAAAATCAGGCCTTAAGTTCATGCTAGAGCAGACTTGACCTTCAGGCATGAGCTGAGGAAGCGTAGCCATGACCTGAACTCATCATTGTTCCATTATAACATCACAGCCTGTGTAGGAGTCATGATGTTTTATATGAAAATGCCACAACAGAGACTCAAGATGATCCACACCAAATGTCCAAAATGTCTCGGTCTAAGTCTAAGCCAGTCGTCATCCAGAACCAGTTATTTTTTAAACACACTCTTTTCTGCAAGGTAACTTGTAATAAAGACAGCCTTGTAAATAATTATTTCTGTATTTATTTTTAGCTGGTATTCAGTCACACAGAAACTGTTCACAACAATCTGGGATCACAACTTTACCATGTCTCACAATTTACACATTCAAATGAAAATATTCAAATGAAAAAGGTTTTCATAGTGAGTCAACAGATGTGATTGGGTTTTATCTAGAGTGCTGTCTATTGTTTGCCTTTTTGCATTTTCTTTTTGTGTTATCTTCTAGCTGAAGCATGAACACAGCTGTGTCTCAGACAAATAAACGGGGGAAAAAAAATTGCAGCATTTTCTCTCATGGCAGCAGATTGGTTCCTTCCAAGTGTGAACTGAAAGCATTGTCTCACCAATTTATAAGCAGCTTGAATGATGTGACCCTGTTTTTATTCAACTGGGGCTGAGATCAGGACAGCGCCTCTCTTATCAGGTAAGACTGAAAACCATACATGCTACTTAAATATGGCTTCAGATAATGTAAAGGCAATGTAAATTCTAATGGATATGGATTTTTTTTTCTAAGCATGGCTTAGAAATCACAAGATATTATGATATGGTACTGAATTTTAATTATCCTTCTAGTCGTAGTAATAAGATTTGTGCCTGAAGTTATTCAAGAGATAATTTCTTACCATGGTATGGTTGAATTGTGAAGGATAATCAAGTTGAGATGCAGAAATATGGACATTTTATTGATTTTACAACTTCAGAAATTCTTAATTTATTTATTCTTTTTTTTTTTTACTTTTTTTGACAACCAAAAAATTCTTTATTCACCTTTTGAAAAACAAGAAATACTTACAGAATTAAAATTTTACAGCGCATCATTACTTTGTCTTTTTGAACATTTTCTTTTGGGGGAATACAACAAGACAATTTTTCAAATTTAACACAATGAAAAGTTTAAAGGCTGTTTAGCTCGCCTATTCACCTGTATAACACTTGAGAACTAATTCACAGATTTTGTAAAGAATTTTCAATTTTTTTTCAAATATTTTCTTGCACTGTAAAAGTTCGACTTGCATTCAGTGATTATCCACTGCAAACTATGAGCCTAGTGATGTTAGTATAGCGGTGTCACTTCTATTCCTGGTAAGAATGAGAAATAATTAGAAAATAGTGAAGATTTTGTTATGGTTTGGCTGTAAAACTGTGGTCTGTTATCTTTCTTTTGCAATTGAAAATACTGCAGACCAAAGGCTGAGATAAATGCAAGATGCTATTTCGGTTTCACTGTACATTATTCACGCCAAGGGCTATAGGGGTTTCCTGATATTCATTTAGTAATATGTAGGAGGGTTATCAAAACGGACATTGGCTCAAAAGATTTGTCAAGGGCAGATAAACCTGTTGAGGGTTGATTTTACTTACTTAAGAATTTGAAGACATCATGCTACACAGAACAACAATTTAGTGACTCTGCCTGTTTTTCTGTTTGCAAAAACAATTAATTTTTATATTTTGTAGGGCAATAGCTTGATTCAGCCCTACATCTTTGTGGATAACATCACCAAATATGGTGTATGGTAACCACTCAATTTTGTGTTCTTCTAGACTCAATTTAAATTATTAACCATAGCATCTGTTGTGTAATCGAGGCCTATTCAGTGTTAAAAAAAAATGCACAAATTATTTTTTCTAATTGTTTTGCTTGCATAGATTTCAACGCTGAGGATCATTTTAGAACACCAACACGTGAACAAGATGGAAAAAGTTAGGAGGCTCATTTTCATTTTGCTTTTGGTTGGTAAGTTAGCACACGTTCATTTCCCCTCTCTTGATACTCATCATTTATTTCATTCTTAACCTCCTCTGTTGTATCCATTTAAGGTATTTGCAGCCCTGCGCTTGGAGAAAAGTGGACGGCCTCTGTTGTAAAATCTCTTGAAGCCGTAGTCGGCTCCTGTGTTGTGCTGCCCTGTTCATTCAACTATCCTGGCACATTACTCCCTACCTCCAGACTGAGAGGCATCTGGCATCTTAGTAAGGAAGACACAAAGATTGTGTACAGCGAGGATAACACAAAGGTCTTAGATAGTTTTAAGGGTCGAACAAACATGTTAGGAAAACTGGGTGATAAGAACTGCACCTTGGAAATAACAGACGTTAAAGATCATGACAACGGCCCATTCTGCTTCCGAATCGAACTTGTTAAAACTCATGACAACAAAGAAACCACTGAAAAGTACTCCTTTGTTGATGAATGTGCTGAGTTAAAGATGCAGAGTATGTAATCTTCTTTATAAATCAATACTATAGTGCAACAGACCAATTTAGGCCTTAGCCAATAATTCATTTTTCTTTTTATAGGAGATCCTCCAGAACCTGAACTTTTTCAGTCAAACACAGCTGTTCAAGGAAAACCTTACGCCGTCACCTGTTCAGTCCGTCATACCTGCCCATCACATGTTCCTGTGTTCACATGGAGTCGAGGAAGTAAAGATGACGTTATCCATATTCAAAAGCCCGTTCTCTCTGGGATCTGGGAGACACAGTCCATCATGGTGTTTATTCCTGAGGAAAAGGATGACCACACTCAAATCACCTGCACAGCAGCATTTAATGGAGGAAAAGTAAAATCCAGATCTATTCAACTCAATGTAAAACGTGAGATCTAATTTTGTCTGTCCCTATCTTTGAATAGTTCAAAATAAATACCGGATGTGGTTAATTAGCATTTTTCATCATCACATGAAATGCGTCTGATTTAATTTCTATTTGCAGGTATTGGAAACATTTATCACATCATCATTCCAGTCGCAGTGGCCATTGGCACGGCTGTGATCTTCGGAGTCATCTGCATTGCTGTGATGAAAAAGTACAAGTAGGTTTACAGATATTGACTATTTAAATGGATCCGCTGAGTAAAAACCTGCAAATTATTCTTTTCTCAGTGCTGTTCTTGTTTAACCTCCTTTTGTTTTCTTAAGGAATCGCATTGCAGAGCTTCAGAGTCGTGAAGGAAGGTAAAATGATTTAAAATATTGTACCACAAAATAAAAACATATAATGTCATCACATTAAAAATAAATATTAATCAAATTGTCTGGGACATTTAGCATGTTCAACAGGCTGTCCAGGATGTCTCGCAGGTGAGGTTTGATTTATTTCAATGAGACTTTTCATTTGTTTCACCTAAATAAATATTTGACTTTTTCGGGGACTTTTTCAGGTTCCATTCCAGTGGCCAGTGACTTTGTGGTCATAATCCAGTGCAAGAAACTTGAGCAAATGATGACCAGCACGTAGATGTTCACATTTTAATTTTCATTTATATCCATGAGAATGATTTTTGCTTTAGGAGTCATGCCTTGTTTTTTATTATTACTACTATTGTACTTTAAATCAGCGAAAATTATTTGTTGTGATTTTTCTATCAAAATTGTACAAAAATGAACTTATTCCATTTTCATAAAGTTGTGTGTTGAAATTATGAGTATTCATTCTCACTAGGCTATTATTTTTATTCCGGTAAACCTGGCCAGACCATTCAGTATTTTGTTATATTTTAGTGAATAAAATATAACTGCAATAAATAACGCAGTTCATATTCTGTTTTACCTGAATATTTTGTGTGCAAGTAGCCACTTCTAACATAAAATAAACACAACTGAACTCCAGTCGTTCAACTCCAAAAGCTCCAAGTATGACAGAGTGTGTCAGAAAACATAACCAGTGTCAACGTGAGAAATAAGGCGGCTATGACGGTGTGCTCTGCCTCGTCTGCACTCTGATCATATTTCTGTCGTTGTAAATACAATATTCCACTTTCTTTTTGTTGTTGTGGTAGGTACCCAGTGCACAGCTACGTTCATTGTTAAACCTATATGCAAATATCATTTAGACATGATGATAATAATAATCTACCTGTTTGTAGTGATGTAGACATATGGTTTTCTAGGATTAGACGAAGCAAAACCACTATCAAAAGTTCAAAATGACCAAATATGCCTGTAAATAATGCAAAAATGCCAGAGTATAAAAAAAAAGCTCACAGAGAGCCCACTTGGTTAAGATTTGAACTGATTTAATATATTTTTGTTGAGAAAGTGATGTTGAGGAATGCTTAGCAACAGTTTTAAAATATTGTGCTTCCATCCATGACTCCAGAGTAAATATGTAAATATCTCATCACATTTGTCACTGTTCTCTCATTCATAAAGACTTCTTTATGTTCATGACAGGTATTATGTCATGTTTATGACAGTGCCATGTCAGTCTAATGGATACCCCCTCAAATAAAGTGTTACCAAAATTTCTTTCAAGTCATCTTTGATATATAAAGCATTTTTATAACAACTTAAAGTAACTACTTACTTAACTGTGCTATAAAATGGCACTATGTGCGTGGAAAATACATAATACTGCCCTCTTAACTGTAGAAAGTCTACAAATAGGTAATTCTAGTAGAATACAATATTTAAGAAAATATTTGTTAAAAATGAACAGCAAGTAGTTGTATCTACTATTTTGATTCATGCTTAAATATGCATAATATTTTTCTTTTTTGTAAAAAAAAACTACTTTTCAAGGCGTTTCAGAACAGCTGCATGATCTTTCACTGCAGCAGTTTTCTTGAAATTCATCTGTAGACCTTTACCGTTGGTAGCTGCCATGTGGCACAGATAAAGCGTGAAAGGCTCAAAACGGCTCTGCCAGAAATTTACACAGGAAGCCTGTCAAGCATGTCCCTGAGAGCACAGCTGCATGTGTGAGGTCAAACACAGAAGGGTGTCATTACCCCTACTGTTGAGGGAATTATGAAGTTAGATTTTTCTTTATTGTAGGAGCTCAAAAGTTGTGAGGAGGTGTGGTGTGTTTTTAATCCTGTCTTTCAGAACTTAAAATAAAATGAGGTAATAATAAAGGTGGGATATCTGCATTTTCTATAAACAGCTTTAAACTTTCACACCCACTTAAAGATCCGTGACAGCATTGGCCACCTCTTCTGGTCCGAAAGCACTTTTGCAATCCAGTGAATTTGCTGGAAACACTAACTTTAAAATAATAATTTTAAAAAAAGCAATCTCAGTATTGGTCATGAAGGGTTAAATTCAGATAAAAATTAAATGAATGAGACAAAATTAGTATTTTTTAGCATTAGTTCACTCCCATGAGAGCTCACTTCTCAGAGCCGTGCAGAGAGCTTTGGAGGGGCAGTTAAAAAGGGGCACATTCAGCAAGATCTTAAAACACAAAATAGCAAGAACCCACATTAATGAAGAATGTAAAGTTTTATCGAATCATATTGTATCATCCTCATCATGTGGGGAAAACATAAAAATGTAGTCTATGTTTTCCCCATATGTGTAAAGTTGCTGTTTCTACTGCTGACGGTGTGGACTGTGTTGATCTGAGACTGAAGTTGTTAAAACCTAAAACTTTAGCATTCATTCACTGAGAATGATAATGCTATTAAATTTTATTTGATGTGCTCAGCAGAGATTAAATAAAAGAAAAAAAACTGTACATTTAGGATATAATTAGGAAGTTCGCTTTGTAAAAGTGCAAAGAATAATCTGGATAGTTTGATTTTTGTGTTACAATGGCTACAATATGGTGTAATATTTGTGTTTGAGCTGGGTTTGTTCATGAATACATGTTGGGAATAAATAATTCTGTGTTTTCCTTCTATCTTTGTTAGTTGTTAAGCCAAAGCTAAGCGAAACCTACAGGAAATGACATGGTAGGAAATGCAAATGAGAGCTTTGAGGAAATGACACACTAGGGAATGCCCTCTTTGGGGCGTAGCTTAGACAGAGGCCAACGAAAGAAGTTACCAACTGTTGCCTGTCACCATTTTGTCCGCTAGCTCTCAGAAATTTAATTGAGAGCACAAAAAACAGAGAATATTGAATAAATAGATCTATACAGCTAGACTCCTGATCAATATCTTAATTCAGAGAAATGTGTTACAGCTAGTTTCATCTCGCACTGCTGAATAACAACCACTTTTTTAAAGTAAGCTTTAAAATGAAAGAATAAAAAACTGCAACGGAGTTGGTAATTTATTATAAATGAGATTTAAACATACTGCATACTGCATTTCTATAAAGTTTGAGAAAGTTTACCAATAAAAAGCAGAACATAAAGGGTTCAAAAATGAGATCAGCAATGAGTAGCCCAACTTCTGTTGCTGCTCACATAAAAATAAAGTTTTTAAACATGTTGCAAGTGTTTCCAGTAAGCTGATGAGGATGTTACTATACATAAATAAAAAAGATGCCTTCAGAAAGGGCATGACTCTACCCCCTCCCCCGCGGTTTGTGGAGGGGTGGACGCAGGGGCGCTGCCAGGAATCTTGGGCCCCCTGACAAAAAACTTAAATTGGGGCCCCTTCACGCAGCTGCTGTTGCAATTTCTTGAGTCTATCTAACCCATCGAAATCGTCACAATTTCAAAGGCTTGCAACTGCCTTGCTTTCTTTGGTCCAATACTGATAACTAGTACAATATTTACTGCTCATGAATTTTACAAATAAGAGTAAAATTCAGTATGCACACAGTCTGCATACAGTATGCAAGTAGGTTGCTTAATTTTTTTCTATTACTTTTAGATTACTGAAATGTCTCTCCCCATGAGCAACAGTCATAGGCAACATGCAAAATATCCATGAAGCAATCCAAGACTTCTCAAAAAATGCTATGTAGTTGCATTTTCTTCAAGCTGCAGAACATATCTTTAATTAAAAAAAAACATGTTTTCTCCATATTTGTTAAAGCTGTCATCATGTCGTGACAGTTTGTTATGAGACAAATGATCTGTGAAAACAATCAATCTCCTCCACCTCCTTCGTGAACTACTATTACTGGTTAAAGTAATGCACCGTTCTGACCAAAACAACCAATCAAAACCAGTAGGACACTATTAGCACTGTCAATCAACCCCATTCACTCACTGCTAAATGTGCTAATGGTGGAGAAACAACTTATTGTTACAGGAAAATCGTTTATCTGCTACCATTGGTATCTATGCTTACTAGACTAAGCATTTACAACAGGCTATGCTAGCTGCAGAATAGCACAGAGCAAAGGGGAGGAAGGATGAGCCACATGAGATCGTGATTGACAGCACTAAACCTCTCCTGTTACTGACTAGCTGTTTTTCGAGAGCACTGGGGGAAAGCAGAGGAAAAAGATTTTTCACAGATTACCTCTCATACCATAATGTCACAACATAATGACAGTTTTAACAAATATGTGGAAAAAATATATTTATATAAAAGTTACATACTGCAGCTTTAATTTCACTTAGGAGAGGGCAGATAAGGAGGGACGTGGGTTAGAGCTGCTGCTGACTGAATCATCTGTTGTTAAGTGGTAAAAGGTACAGGGACAAGTTAAATACGTATATGAATATGTTGGTAATTTAATTCCTTAATTCATTAAATGCTAGAGTGTGAGGGACCAGACTCAGACGAAGACAAAAAATGTTCAAAGTAGAAAAAGGTTTCCATTTAATTCTTAAAAAAAAAAAAAAATCATTAACAAAGCATAAAGATTTAAAGCTAGAATAAATCAAAAGATAAATAGCAAATTTGGATCCAAATTAACTGAGGTCAACTGAACTCTAAGTGAACACAAAACAAAAACTGACCTACCAAACAAAGAACAAAGGCTGCTTAAATAGGAGTGGAGTAACCTAAATCTATCACTTGAGGGAGGTCTGACCTAACAAAAGAACAAATAAATACAAAATTAACTAAAGCATTCTATAAACAAATAAAGCAAACTAACTTTAACTTAGCACAAACAATAAGTGAATATTTAAGTGACAAAATTAAATAAAAATCAACTTGAAGTCTGCCCCTTCAGTCTTTCAGTAATTGGTAGATGGTTTGCCCCAGGTTCCTCCACCAGCTGGTTCCTATAAGCGGCACCTCAAACAAAAAACACAAGTATAAATGAACCATTCAGTCAGACATTAACTAAAGCGTGCACCCATTAGAAAATATATGTCTAAATGAAATAGCCAACTTAAACAAACTATAAACTATACTAATAAAGAAATAAATACTAACATGATGTGGTGGTGGCAGGAGCATCCACCACATTGTGAAAAATGGAGGCAATCAGTAGTCTGTAGCTGAGCTAACAATGCTGAATGGTTGATAATCTCATACAGTCTACTCGCCTCTCGGAGAAAAACTGAGCTATAAATTGACACTCTTGCCTTTTTCTCTTTCTCCTTCTCTCTCTTTTTTTTTGAACACCTGATTTTATAACTGTTCTTAGCAGCATATTAACAACCACAATCGTTCGTGTCTTCCACTGACTGCTGCTAACAGCGTCAAGGTGAAGCGCTCCAAGCAAGAACGAACCATGTCATGCTGGGGGGGTTGGGGGTTCAGGGGAAATATGGATGTGTATTTTTTGGTCTGAGGGTGGGAACATTACATTTTTATTGCTAAAAACAATCTTCGATAATACAATATGATTAAATTTGTAATTGACAGGGCCCCAATTTTTTTATTTTTTATTTCTATGAACAATAAATAAATAAATAAATTGTAGAGGGCCCCTGTTGGTCAGGGCCCCTAGACATGTCATCACTTTTCCACCCTTTTTGCTCCTGTCTTTGTTTTTTTTGTTTTTTGTTTATTCGTTTTTTTGTTTGTTTTTCTTTTTTTTTTTTTGATTTTAGTACTTTTGAGCTAATAAGGATCCACCAGTACACATTGCAAATACTTGAAATTCTTCACCTGATCTTAAGATTTTGATCAAGACAGTAGAAATGAGAGGCATGGTAAATAAGTAGTGAGACAGAACTACTTGAGCTCATGCATGCAAAGCACAACCCACACGACAAAGTCCTCTTTCTCATTTGCTTTTAAGATGAGAACTTAGTCAGGAGGAAACAAAAAAAGGGGAACAGAAAGAAACTATAGAAAGCTTTATTAAAGATGGGTACCAGTCTTTTTACAGCCTTGGAACATTTTAACTGCAAAGAAATTAAAATTAAACTAAATTTGGTTGACTTTAAATGGTACAAAGATTTTGTTTTTATCTTTAATGATAAGTTGCTTCAATGAGTAATACTACTGCATCTCATTTGTTTCTTTCAGATACCTTTACATCAAGATGTTTTGGTTTAAACATTTGCTCCTGCACCTCTGGTTTTTGGGTACTTTGGTTTTCTTCTTTTGAACGGCGTAATATTACATACCATCTGAAATTTGATGCAACTGATTAATTTTTACTTCCATAATTTTGACTTATAACTACTTTTCTCAAAGTTATTGTATCAGTAGTTTTGTTCTTTAGGGGTTATTTTTACCTCCAAGAGTCGTCTACAGTAGAAGGAGGGACCTGGTCGGTTGGCATAACAAAAATAATTTCTTGCATTTCCAGCTGATGCCAGTAGTTGATAGTGTATTTTATGATGCATTAGTGTCCACTTCAGTGGTCTGTGTGCCTTTATAACATGAAAATCCACAAAAAGCACAAGAAAACGGCATTTGCTGTCCACTGTAGTGACCACTATGAAAGGGTTAAATGTTGCCCTTCTTTGTTCGACTCAGGTCCAGTTGGTTGACTTCACAGCAGACGCACTCATTTGTTTTATTTATCAACTTTCAAGAGTAGCGTAACAGAACTTCATACACCAAAACATGTCTGGAAAAACAACTTCTTGATTAAGCAAAATAAATCTCACAATTATTCACATCCCTTGCAGATATTTCCATTGCAGCAAGAAACTTGTTTTTGTCTCTCATTTCTTAGTAAAATTGATGTTTAGGTAAAAAAAATATACGTTTAACTTTTCCTTTCACTCTTTCACCAGTACTTTAAATATCTACATTGATTAACATAATTCTCTTTGTATCTTTATAAATCGTGCACAAGAACCCCAAATGAGCATCATTGATGCTCCTAGGGTGGGAAATCAGAGCAGGGTTACATGTAAAGTGCAACATACATGTTCTTCTGCTCCTCCTGTCCTGGCTCTGAGTGGCATTCCTGGAACAGACCGCACCGTGGACTCCTTGTTGTCAGACGGCATTTGGGAAAGAACGATAGAACGAACTTGGAATGTGGAAGAAGACCACAAGAAGGTGGAGTGTACTGTGAGATATCCTGGTAGACAAAGTGCCAAAAGTGAGCTCCTCCTGCAGGTTGAATGTGAGTATGAATATAAACGTTGTGGTTTAAATTGATTAGATTTTTAAGTTTTCTTTACAAGTAAACATTTTCAATCGTTTTTGCTTAGGTCCATTTGAAACAATCAAAATGGTAGAACCTCCAGGAGAGCTGACAGAGGGAGTGGCAAAGAGTGTAATTTGTTCTGTGTCCTACAAGTGCAAGACAAATACCCCAACAATTGAGTGGAACTTTTCGGACATGCTGTATTTACCGAAGCACAAAAAAATATCCAGTAATACGTATACCACTGAGTCCAATCTTACGTTTATTGGCTCCCTTGAAGACAACGGAAAACCTCTGACCTGCACTGCACATTTTGTGTCTGGAGAAACCTCAGACTCAGACAGATTTACAGCTTCAATTGCAGCACAAAATGTTGGCCAGTAAATAATGACTGCTTTCTTTAATCCAGTTAAAGTTATGGCTTTCTCTTGGGTTTATTGCTTAGCTTCTAATCAAAGATGACTGTTTATTGATGATAACATTTAAATGAATTTATTTATTTATTCCTTTTTACAGAATATGTACCGGTTGAAGAAGAACTGAATGAGGCAGATAGTGAGTTCACCTTCTTTTTCCTTACAAGGAAATAAGACAAACTGATTTCCTGCTTATTTTTTCTTCATCTTTGTGTGCATTATTTCATATTTAAGCCTGTCAGTTTTGTATATCTGTATAACTTTCATGTCTTCTGTATTGAATATCCTGTAATTTCTGACGGCATCTTATTAAGTTTAAGTGGTCCTGTTTCCCCCTCCAACAGCTTTCCGTGTCCTGGCTGCTGACGTCCCTGTCAGATTCAATGCCTTGACTCGGTCCTGTGTGGTCATCCCCTGCAGTTTCCAGGACGATGAGGATCAGCCCCTGACTCGTGGTATCTGGTACAAAAAATCTGGGGGTATGGTGTACCACAATGCCCGCAGTAAAGTTTTGGACCACTTCAAGGATCGGACCAAAATTCTGGGAAACCTGAATGAAGGAGACTGCTCTTTGGAGATTGATGATATAAAACCCTTTGACAACGGCCCTTTCTGTTTCTATGGAGAGAAAGAGCAAAGAAATAGAGATAAACCAAACAAATACAGATTTAACAACAGCTGTGTTTTTATTGTCATGAAAGGTG
>NW_006800044.1:842700-855266 GCF_000485575.1 Poecilia formosa
TGAGCTCCAAATGCTAATGGCTGAATCTTTTCTAGCAGTTGAGATTCTGCAGTAACTTCTACTCACAGCCGCTCATCTCCAGCCCAGATCCGGTGCGAACCGCCTGGTAGTAACGTTAAGGTGAAGCAGAGAGCTAACAGTGAGCTGGCGGTACCGAGGCTTTGAGCTGTGTCATGGTGACAGTTGTGGTGTTGGTTTTCATAGAATATCTGATTCTGACCCACAGCAGTGGGACCGACTCAGGCTGCCTGTAGCGAACAGGGCTTTTAGTCCAGCACTGGGACAGAATGATGAAATTAAAGTCTGAAGTTTTCTCTGCAGCAGTGGCAGCGCCAGGGGGGGCTATGGAGTGCTATAGGTCCCCCTGGAAAAGTCATAACACCTATAGACACGAATATGTAGACGCCTCATGGAGCACTGAGTCGTACGTAACAGCGTCCGCCATCTTCTATGTGGCAACAGGGCGATCGGAGCTTCTTAAGTCCTGTGCTGTGTGAACTTGTTTCAACCGTTTTACGAAATAAACTGGATTGATTGGCATTACCTTTCACAGGTAAGGATGAAAGATCAGAATTACTTGACTTTGCAGCCAGAAATTCGCTTCTAAACAACCGAAAAATATTTCCTATGTAGCTTAATTGGCCCGAAGGTAACCGCTGATTGTTAGCTTAGCAGCTAACGTTTTCATACTGTTTTCTAAAGAGAGAGAGGTGATGGAAAAACCGCTGTTAGAGGAGAAGTTCATTGAAGATCAGGGGATTTAGTGAGGAAAGATCAGTCAGGATCAGAGCTGGAGCTGCTGTTCTTCAGTCTGTTTCCCAGCTCAGTTTCACCATGACGGTATTTAGCTATAAAGATGCTACGAGTCAGAGCCCAACATGCTGAAAATGTCTTTTTCTGAATGTGAAAGAAACATATATGTATTTTCTATTACACTTTTGGATTATTTCTCTATTATCCTTCGCTAGAGTTGCCACCCGTCCCATAAAATACGGAATCGTCCCGTATTTGGCTGTTAAATGTTGCGTCCCGTATTGAACCGATTCGGGACACGATATTTATATAAATATCTGATAGACACACCTATCACACACATATCAACACTAAGTGTAACAATAATGACCAAAATAAAACACAGGAAATATTAAGGCCAGCTAAATTCTCGTTGCGGGAGCTAAAGGACCCCTGAACGCTACGGACCGACGTTGTTGTCACGGTTGCCTAGAGACGGACACTACGCAGCTGCAGTGAGCTGATATCAACCCACATCTTTTTAAAAACATCCTCGTCCCGATTCTCCACCATCCTTCGAAGCAAAACCTCTCGTAAAGATACAGACGTGAGAAGGAAAACGCAAATCTCAGGCTGAATAATGTTAGTGAGGATGAACACAGGCAATTAAAAAAAAAGTGTCAATTGTGGCGCAGTGTGATAAGTGTGATTCAGGAGAGGAACTGCAGACCCTGATATGGTAACATTTTGCTATGATTAAGTTTCTTATTGTGCTTTTAGTCGACTATATTGGTTTGATTATTTGCTTATTTAATGTATGATAATATCAGCCAAAATAATACAAATCATCATTTAAAGAACATTAGAACTTTACATTAGATTAACCGTATATAAATACTTCCTACTTTAAAAGGTTTGTTAGGGCTTTCTGTGTGTTTTATTTTTGAAATGTTTATATATTTTATGAATTCATTGTTCAGTGGTCAGTGCACCAGACACAGACCTGCAGCCCAGGGGCGGTTCTAGATGGGGGCCAACGGCGAACCAAAGAAGTTGATAGGTACTTTTTCTCGAACCTATATTAAAGAACCGCAGACAACATATATGAATTTTAAGGCAAAGCTTTTGCAAAAGGAGAAATCTCCGCCAACCGCCTCTCCAGGCCGTTCACAGAGAGTTCTGGTCTGCCTACGCGTGAGCCCCTGTTTTATTGTCAAAGCAGAACAGCCAGAAAAAACAACAGAGGTCGTAAAACATTTAACCTAAACAAACCAGCAACTCAGTTCCAGGGGTGATATCTGATCTACGATCTGAGCCCAGTTCAGCTCTAGGTCAAACTATACAAGAGACAAAATACGACTGCTCACAGGCAGTTAGGAGGTATTCTGGTTGATAAGAATTAAGGTCTGNCTGGAGGAGATGGACCAAGAAACCTAAACTGTACCGCTACCTTCTGGGGTGGAAAGAATCAAACCAGGACGTTCACATTAATTGTAGAGGGTTAGATTCAACGAATTTGCTCTGTTTATTTTCAAAGCATTGGACACAGAGAACTGAGAGGTTTTTCTCATTGTGATTATTTTAAATCTTCATCACCAGGAACTATGAAGTACCAGATGCAGAAATCTGTCCCTGCGGTTATTCCTGTCGTCATCTTAGTGCTGATCCTCTTTGCTGTGGTGCTTGGCATAATCTTCTACAGGAAAAGGTGAGCAAACCTCTCAAAATCGATTAATAGACGCTTTGTGTGTATTGTGCTGATGTTTGTTGACCTTCAAAACTGAGACCAATTAAGTTGACCTAAAGAAATTACAATTTTCTCATCACCAGAAAACACGGTGATGACCCTGTGAGGCCTCTGAGATCAGTTTGGAGCAGGTTTTCTCTGTAAGAACAACAAAAAGCAAATCCTGGAGATATTTCAGGCTTCAAGAGACTGCTGTGATTAATTTGGTTCTTTATTAATTATCTTGTTTTGTTTATTCAGTAACCAAAGACGACCTGCCCCACCCACACCAGAGGTCAGTTTCATTATACATTGATTTTTACCGTTTACAGCTGTTGTGAGGACGTTTCAGTCAATTTTTCTTGCTACACATTAAAAATAACAGTTTTCCCCGATGATCAACTTTCCAGCAATGGTCTAAAATCTAAACCTCTGGGCTTTTATTGTTTATAAAACAATTATCTCTTTTTACATCAAACTTCAGCATTTTTGATAATACTTGTCAAGAGCTGTTGGTTTTACTTTTTTTTTTTTGCACGGTTCATAGAGTACAATACAAGCACATAAAGTGTATTAAGCAATAATGAACCAATTTAATATTTTTCTTTACAGGATTGTAATGTCTACGGCAACATTTAATAAACAGTCTGAGCATCGATGTGGATACGCTTTCTCTTCTTCTGCTGTCAAGTTTCAATTTATAGTTCACATTTATAATCATGTTATTCTCGCTTTTCGTTTCAATGGCAAATTTTTACTTTTCATTTAAGGAAGAAATAAACAATAATCAATCAATACTGCCTCATTTCTGTTTTCTCTGCCATGAAATTAGGCGGATAAAGGAGAGTCACGCACAGAGGCACATTATAAGGGGGAAAAGTGATGACAATTCTAGGGGCCCTGACCAACAGGGGGCCCTCCACAATTTAATTATTTACTTTTTGTTCATAGAAATTAAAAAAAAAAAAATGCGGCCCTGTCAATTACAAAATTAATCATGTTGTATTTTCAAAGATTGTTTATAGCAGTAAAAATTTTATGTTCCCACTCCGAGATCAAAAAACACACATCCATATTTGCTCTGCCTGAACAACCGAGTGTTTGTACTTTAGAAACGCAGTCTGCAGAAAACCCCCTTCTCATTGAACTCTGACCAGACCTGCTTCTGCTTTTTGTTTCTTTTTTAAACATGTAACAGTCATAATTTTATGTTAGTTAGCTGGAATTTGAGGAATTCAGATGCTGAAAATTTAGAAACATTTATTTTGAGCACAGTTAGACATTTATACATATAAAATATTAAGCTCTTCATTATTTATTGGAATTAGTTATTTGTAAGTGGCCATTCTTGACACAAGAGCGTGGTATGTTTTCTGTGTTTATGTCAGGTTTCAAACAGTGTTTCATCTAAAAAGCTGCCTTGTGCAAACATCTTTCTGCTGGATTGTGGCATGTTTGGCATTATGCTGCAGTCCAAATCATTGGTACCATATTTCCGCTGATGTTTGTGTGATGTTTTCTGAGCTCCAAATGCTAATGGCTGAATCTTTTTTAACAGTTGAGATTCTGCAGTAACTTCTACTCACAGCCGCTCATCTCCAGCCCAGATCCAGTGCGAACCGCCTGGTAGTAACGTTAAGGTGAAGCAGAGAGCTAACAGTGAGCCGGCGGTACCGAGGCTTTGAGCTGTGTCATGGTGACAGTTATGGTGTTGGTTTTCATAGAATATCTGATTCTGACCCACAGCAGTGGGACCGACTCAGGCTGCCTGTAGCGAACCGGGCTTTTAGTCCAGCACTGGGACAGAATGATGAAATTAAAGTCTGAAGTTTTCTCTGCAGCAGTGGCAGCGCCAGGGGGGGCTACGGGGTGCTATAGCTCCCCCTGTAAAAGTCATAGCACCTATAGACACGAATATGTAGACGCCTCATGGAGAGCTGAGTCGTATGTAACAGCGTCCGCCATCTTCTATGTGGCAGCAGGGTGATCGGAGCTTCTTAAGTCCTGTGCTGTGTGGACTTGTTTCAACCGTTTTACGAAACAAACTGGATTCATTAGGATTACCTTCCCCAGGTAAGGATGAAAGATCAGAATTACTTGACTTTGCAGCCAGAAATTCGCTTCTAAACAACCGAAAAATATTTCCTATGTAGCTTAATTGGCCCGAAGGTAACCGCTGATTGTTAGCTTAGCAGCTAACATTTTCATACTGTTTTCTAAAGAGAGAGAGCTGATGGAAAAACCGCTGTTAGAGGAGAAGTTCATTGAAGATCAGGGGATTTAGTGAGGAAAGATCAGTCAGGATCAGAGCTGGAGCTGCTGTTCTTCAGTCTGTTTCCCAGCTCAGCCTCACCATGACGGCATTTAGCTATAAAGATGCTACGAGTCAGAGCCCAACATGCTGAAAATGTCTTTTTCTGAATGTGAAAGAAACATATATGTATTTTCTATTACACTTTGGATTATTTCTCTATTATCCTTTGCTAGGGTTGCCACCCGTCCCGTAAAATACGGAATCGTCCCGTATTTGGCTGTTAAATGTTGCGTCCCGTATTGAACCGATTCGGGACACGATATTTATATAAATACCCGATAGACACACCTATCACAACACATATCAACACTAAGTGTAACAATAATGACCAAAATAAAACACAGGAAATATTAAGGCCAGCTAAATTCTCGTTGCAGGAGCTAAAGGACCCCTGAACGCTACGGACCGATGTTGTTGTCACGGTTGCCTAGAGACGGACATTACGCAGCCGCAGTGAGCTGCCCACATCTTTTTAAAACATCCTCGACCCGATTCTCCACCATCCTTAGAAGCAAAACCTCTCGTAAAGATACAGAGCTGAGAAGGAAAACGCAAATCTCAGGCTGAATAATGTTAGTTAGGATGAACACAGGCAATTAAAAAAAAAGTGTCCATTGTGGCGCAGTGTGATAACAGACAGATTCAGGAGAGGAACTGCAGACCCTGATATGGTAACATTTTGCTATGATTAAGTTTCTTATTGTGCTTTTAGTCGACTATATTGGTTTGATTATTTGCTTATTTAATGTATGATAATATCAGCCAAAATAATACAAATCATCATTTAAAGAACATTAGAACTTTACATTAGATTAACCGTATATAAATACTTCCTACTTTAAAAGGTTTGTTAGGGCTTTCTGTATGTTTTATTTTTGAAATGTTTATATATTTTATGAATTCATTGTTCAGTGGTCAGTGCACCAGACACAGACCTGCAGCCCAGGGGCGGTTCTAGATGGGGGCCAACGGCGAACCAAAGAAGTTATACTATATAAATGTCTTATGTTAATACTCAGTGGTTGATTTTTTTTTTACCTTCACAATTTTACTTTAATGAATTAAAAATTATAGTGTTGCACTTTTAGCTGCTGTATGGAGATAGGATCACACTTTCCATCTGCCAGGGATCTGCAAACTGAATCCATGGAGACTCAAGTGGGTCTTGGCTCACTTATTATATCAAATGATTAAATATTGCTCTGTTTTTGTTTGTTTGTTTGTTTGTTTGTTTGTTTCATTCTTTTTCAAGTGTTGCCATGGAAAAACACTGACTGTCCTGGCCCCTGTGGTAAATCTGGTCTAGAACCAGCCTCCATGAGTAACATGAGTTACGCTGAGGTGGGGGCGGGGGCAGGTAGTGAAGGCTAGACCTGTCCAAATCCACAGATATTTTTCTTCCTGTCTTAGTTTATTACCGGCCTTCGAAGGACCCGTCCTCCGAAGACCAGTTCTTCGAAGGATGCAGACCCTGAATTCGGACACAGCTAACAAATATTGCATTATGGAGAAGGTAGCCATCAGTAACCATGGAAACAATGCCACGCCGTCATGTAGCCTAGCATGTTTGGAAAAAAATTATTAGCGTCTCATCTTCTGTACATTTTTACAGCTGCTCCGGCTTAAGGGGAAACGCTGTTTATGACACAGTGACATAAATCATGTGGTGTGAATTCAGGCAAAGTCAGTAATTTGATCAACACATCAGAAGGGAGGAGGTTCGGGTCAGTTTTTAAGCTATCTGTAAATACCGCCGTCTATGAGCCCCAACCAGGTGTGCTACATTTACAGACAAATTAGCTTGATTCCAGCAAGTAGAAATCATGAATAAACTGACAAAAACAACTTGGAAAAACAAGTTCAATACTCCCGATTCTCACTTATGATGCACATCATGGCGCTTCGAATGATTAAGTGACATAGTTGCAAAGGGTTAATACCTGGGTATCCCCTTTGTCATAAATGCTGGATTAACCTAAACAATGTATTATTATCTGGAAGTAATCTGGCTAATGGCTCAAGGCTTCATGCTGACGTCTAAGTGTCAAATAAATGCAAATCAGTCTGATTAAAATAAAAATGATGTGTGTGTGTTGATAACTATAGGGGAGAAAAGACCAGTGATAGCATCCTCAGTAAAATGCTTAGCTCCCCCTTAGCACCTGCAGAAAAAAAAGTTCTGGAGCCGCCACTGCTCTGCAGCCAAACCATTTCTGTGTTTCAGGGTGAGGAAGGTTTTTTTCCTGCTATTGTAAGGACAATTACAAAAATAATAATAAAAAAACGTTTTTCTAACTTCAACTTCAGACCTACGTTTTTATTCACAAACAAGTGCATGTTCATAAAAAGATATATTCTTGCCCATAATTTCATTGATAGAGGGCGCAGTTCCACCCATCTGAACAACATGGAGGCAAAGGAACTGAGACTCATTATTAGACCGAGGGCAGCCGGACTAATCTATTTTTCTAAATTGTTATATTTAGCTAAATACTGTTGATGAGGGGCACAAGCAGGTCACCTAAAAAATAAGTTAAAAATAAATAAATAAATAAAAAATGGGCCCTTGGGATGTCAAGGATAAAATGAGCAGGGGCTCGGGCTCCCTTGACTTCATCCCCCCATCAACCCTCTGCACATGCCTGTTACTTCTCTTTTTTCACTTCCGTATTTTCTGTGGTTTTCTTATATAAAATGTGTGTTTGAAAGCATCCTTTTGACAGAGCAGTAAGATGCCAAGTCAAATCGTCTTCCCACAGTTTTAGGGAGGACTTCATTAAATAGTGCACTTTTGAAAGATTTCCCATAAACATCCACATCAGAAGGTAAGTTGGTCTTAACTTTAAAGAATATGGCAAATAAGTTCTTTTTATATCTTTTTTTAAAACTTAAATTGAATACTCACATCAAAGAAACTAGCATTTTTATTTTTTATTCACTCATTAGAGCAAATACCTGTAAAAGGGAAATAATTAATTTTGCTGCACTAAATGTTTCAAGGAAATTACATCTTCCTCTTTCCTTAAAAGAATAGAAGAAATATTTCTATTTGAATGCAGAACGTAGAACTTTCTTATTTGTTTTTCTAAAAAAAAAATGTAATCTTATAATTAAGTTGGACAATTAAAGAGCATAAGTAAATTATATTTTGTTTTACTTTTTATGATTTTTTTGTTTAATATTATTGCGGTAATAAAAATTGCAAATTAACATTCAGCCCTTATGCATAAACCATTTGTAATTTTTTTATTGCTTTCCCAAGTTTACATGTTATTGCTGGCAACTTTATTCTCTCAATGGGTTAAATCTAAATATTAGATTTGATCTAAATGTTAGATTTAACCCATTGTGGTTTTCTTCTTTCTTTCATGGAAACATGTTCTGCTTCAATACGTTTTCATGAAATAATTTAGAATTTATATTTGGAATCCACAAAGCTTTTCCACATGAAACAACTTTTCAAACATCCTCTTATAAAGTTCTTTAAGCCTTAAATCAGATTCAAGGAATCTGAACAACATGAATCCTTGAAGCTGTTCCTTGAACCACCTACATTGTAAAATGATCACTGGAATATATGTGAAAGTTTTTCTTTTTGTACAGAGTTGAATTGCTTGGCTCAACCTGGGAGAAGAAGAAAAAACAAACATCTATTAAGTTGGGCTCATTAAAATGTTTGTATGAAAGAATCTGGGTTGTCCAGATCAGAATTTGTTTTCTGAAGTTGCAGCTTGAGCCATTTTTCTGAATAATAGGAACAGGAAACTTGACTCAAATTAATGCCATGTACTGAGTTGTCCTGAATACAGCTTGCAGAAAAGGTCAGATGAACCAAGCAGATTGGAAAGTGCAGCAGTCGATATCCATGCATTCACTGTGAGCTGGATGAACAACATACCATGTTAAAACCTTTAATGTCACGAAAAACAGAAGTAAAACGTAAAATTAAGCACCTTTATCAGAAATTTAGATGAGAGCGCAAAAATCTGAGAATATTGAATAAATAGATCTATACAGCTAGACTCATGATCAATATTTTAATTTAGAGAAAAACATTACAACTAGTTTCATCTCACACTACTGAATAATAACCACTTTTTAAAATAAGCTTTAAAATGGAAGAAGAAAAAGTGCAACAAGCAAAACAGATTTGATAATTTATTATAAATGAGATTTAAACATTTTGTTTGCCAGCTAATCCAAAAATCTGAGATTTGACCTAAAAAAGCAGAAAAAAGGTTAAAAAATGAGATCAGCATTGAGTAGCCCAACCTCTGTTGCTGCTCACATATAAATAAAGTTTTTAAACATGCATAATGCCAGCATTTCCAGTAAACTAATGAGGATGTTACTATAAATACATAAAAAAAGATGCCTTCAGAAAGGGCATGAGCCCCACACCCACGGTTTGTGGAACGGGGGGATGCCGAAAGGGTGGTTCGCCCTGGCCACCAAACAGAGTGAATATCTGACAAAAAATAATAAGAAAACTATATTTATGGGATAATTTTGAGTTCTTGAATAGTTTAAATGCAGCTTTTATTAGATTACTGCTTCTCTTTGCTGATTTTTTTGCTCCTGTCTGCTTTTTTTGTTTATTTTTTTGTTTGTTTTTTCTTTTTTTTTATATTTTAGTACTTTTGAGCAAATAGGGACCCACCACCACACATTACAAATACTTGAAATTCCTTACCTGATCTTAAGATTTTGATCAAGATAATAAAAATGAGAGGCATGGTAAATAAGTAGTGAAGACAGAACAGATGCCGATTACTTTCTTAAATTGTTTATAATTCCAAACAAATGTAAACAAGGAAGTGAGCTAGTCCATTTTTGAGATATTGTATTTAATTCATAATTTCTGATTATGAATTCTGAGAATAATCATTTTTTGTGGTGTGAACTTATTCTTTGTTCATGTGAATTTTGAAACCAACACAGTCTAAAATATGAAGATGATTCTCTTAAAGGGTAAAAAAAATGGGGAGATGGCAAAGTAACTGTAAAGTAGCCATTTTCTTTCTACAGTACTCTGATAACTTGAGCTCATGCATGCAAAACACAACCCACACTACAAAGTCATCTTTGCTTTTCAGATGAGAACTTAGTCAGGTGAAAACAAAAAAGCGGAACAGAAAGAAACTGTAGGAAGCTTTGTTAAAGATGGGTACCAGTCTTTTTACATCTTTGGAACATTTTAACTGCACAGAAATGGAAATTAAACAAAATTTGGTTGACTTAAAATGGTACAAAAGATTTTGTTTGTATCTTTAATTGTAGTAATCTGTGTTTTTGTGTATTTATTTCTAGGGTTTCCTGTGTCCTGTCCTCTCTGTTGATTGATCCCAGCTGTGTCTAGTTCCCTGATTACCCTGCCTGTGTATTTAAACCCACCTGTTGTCTTTGCCTCTTGTCGGGTCCTCGTCTATTGTACGACTGTCTGTCACTGCATGTCTTGTTCCTCCCAGTTGTTACTCATGTTTCTGGATTCTGTTACGTTTTGGACTTGTCACTAAACACTTTCTAATGTCTGCCTGGGCCTACGAGCGTGTTCCTCACCACAAACATCACATCATGACATTAATGATAAGTTGTTTCAATAAATAATACTACTGCATCTAATTTGTTTCTTTCAGATACCTTTACATCAAGATGTTTTGGTTTAGACATTTGCTCCGGCACCTCTGGTTTTTGGGTACTTTGGTTTTCTTCTTTTGAACGACATGATATTACATACCATCTGAAATTTGATGCAACTGATTAATTTTTACTTCCATAATTTTGACTTATAACTACTTTTCTCTTGCAGGATGTCTTTACTCGGCAACACAAGCTTGGCGCGTTGACATGCCAAGAAATATCAAAGGATTGTTGAATTCCTGCCTCGTTATCCCTTGTAGCTTTGACTACAATCGGTATCCACCTAAAAGAGCAGACAGAGTTGTTTGGTACCAGTATGTGAGCAGGGGATATCCTTTGGTTTATGACAACTGGTACCCTGGAGATGTAATTAGCATGTATAGAGGAAGAACCTATGTATACACTTCTACATATAAAAAATCATGCACTCTAGAGATTGAACGTGTGAACTGGAATGACCACAGACAAAAGCTTTATCCTTGGGTGGATCCAGAAAATGTTGGATCTAGCACATATGCATTCTATGACACAACTGTAACAATTGAAGTAATTGGTATGTTTGTTTGTTTTGGGATTTTTGCCTTGAACATCAGTTCATTAGTATGTCATTGAAAAAGTTTTTAAGTTTTTACATTTCCTTTGTAGGACAGCCACAGCGACCACAGATTATGATCTTCGGTGAAAGAAAAGTTGGAAATTCTGTAACAGTGCAATGTTCTGCTCAACACACATGCTCCACCCGTCCGCCAACTCTTAGCTTCAACATCGCAATGAAAAACAAAAAAGTTATCCATACTCAGCTATCTGATGGCACTTCTAAGACAACTTTAACAGCCACTTTAGACTTAGAGACAGACCTTCAAGTCGTTAAGTGCACTGTCGAGCACCCAGGAGGTAAAACGGCAACAACATCTGAAACCTTAACTGCACAATGTGAGTGATAACTCTCAAGATTAAAATCAGCATCACCTCTGTCCTAAACTTAGGTTGTCTGTCTGGAAAAGCTTTAACCATTCTTTTGTTCTTTGTGTTTTTAGGCTCCATTTTACCACTGAGCATTAGCTCTTTGTCAACTGAATATCTAGAAGGAGTTGCAAGCCAGGTAACATGTGAAGCTTCATACACTTGCTCCAACAATGCACCAGTTCTCACGTGGAACTACGCTAACATGCCAGTTAATACTAGAGATATTAAATCCTCTGGGAGTTCGAGGAAAACTGTTTCCACATTGGCATTTACGGCATCAGCTAAAGACAATGGAAACTATCTGACATGTTCTGCAAGATTTCCTGGAGGACAGACCCAGCAGAAGAGCACCACCATATGGGTAAAACGTGAGTGCCAATCATAGTTAAAATTAGTACTTCTTGTGAAAGTACTTCTTTCATAATTTTAAGGAATTATTTACTTAAAGCCAGCTCTTATATCTTGCTGAAAGGTTACTTGTAAGTTAATTTTGTCTTATTTCAAGTGTATTAAGATACTAGCAGTAGAAACTACCAAAAATGCTTGGTTGGATTTTTTGTTTTTGCAGTGAAGGCATTTGAACCCTGTAAGTCACTATTTAGGAGTTAAGGTGACTTTATTTTCCCACCACTCTATTTAGTTGCCAAATGCCACCAGAGAACAAATATTTGAAAAAAGACAACAAATAATACTATTAGAAATATAACATTCAAATGTAGACATCTATGGTCTGTCCAGGGCAAATCAGTTCAAATTAGGCTTAAACTAATGTGGCCCATCAAAGCTTTGTACCATTTTGTTTTTATGTGTTTTACAGGAAACATGCTCAATCTGGATTGGTCTTTCACTACTCCAGGAAGTGTAACAGGAATGAAAGGGTCATGTGTCATCATTCCTTGCAAGTTTTCCTACAGCAAAACCCAACCGAGTGGCCTCCAAGTTGTCTGGTACTTGTACCAAAGTAATGGACGTCCAGACGTATTCAACCAAAAACAGTCAAATATTTTGAGCAGATATAATGGGATAACACATTTGAGTGGCTCTGTGTCAGACAGTAATTGTAGTCTTAAAATAGATCGGCTGGACATGTCTCACAATGAGGATAAACTCTATCCATGGGTTGATATCAACCCAATTACCTCCTACCACTCACAGGGACACTCATTTTTGGATAAAAGCACCAAAATT